>NW_006203869.1:150280-162859 GCF_000334495.1 Tupaia belangeri chinensis
GCAATCCCTTCTCCTCCATTCTCCTTTCAGGATCTTGGAAATGCACGCACATGTGCCTGGTGTGAGTTTAAGCCACTGGGTCCAGGACTTGAACCTCGGTTGACTACATGGGAGTCCAGTGACATAGCCATTACATTAACTGCTGGTCCCCATTATTATTGTTTTTAAAAGAAGTATTTATCTCATTTACTTTTATTATTATTATTATTAGGCATCAGTTTGACCAAGGAGAGATACAGAGAGTGAGAAACCAAGTCACCAGGTCCGCGACTCAAAGTATGGACAACCATGTGGGATTCCAGCACCTTAACCACTGTACCACCTGCCAGCTCCCCGTATTATTTTCAAAATTTGCCTTAGGGTATGTGTGCCCCATAGAGAGAGACAGAGAGAGAGAGAGAGAGAGAGAGAGAGAGAGAGAGAGAGAGAGAGAGAGAGAGAGAGAGAGAGAGAGAGAGAGAGAGAAAGTGAGAAAGTAAGCCACCAGGTCTGAGACTTGAACCCCAGTCAGTCATGTGGGAGTCTAACACCTTAACCACCATGCCACCTGGTGGCCCACTAGTTTTTCTTTTGCCTCGTAAGTTAACAACTATCATCATCTCCTGCTACCACCTTTTCATAGGGGAGAAGAGATTCTGACTATGAAAAACAGAAAGGATTAATTTTGAGTAATCTCAGAATTAAGAGCAATCCTTTAAATTAAATATAGTGAGCTTGGGCTGGCAGGTGGCATAGTGGATAAAGGTGCTGGATTCCCACATAGCTGACTGCATTTTGAGTCCTGGAACTGGTGACTTCCTTTCTTGCTTTCCCTTTCTCTCTCTGTCTCTTTCTGGTCAAATTAAAAAAAAAAAAAAACAAATGGAATTAAATTAATGAATTTTTAAAACGTATAGTTAGCTCTAGGAAAGATGCATTGCATTTTTTTTTTTAAGGAGAGATTTTTGCTATAAGGTGCATGCACTTGCTAAAGAGACAGAGAAAGACAGAGACAGAAAGTGAGAAATCACGCCCCAGGGGAGATGGCCACACTGCAATCCCTTCTCCTCCGAGCTCTTCTCGGGACTTTGGGCACGCACACACGCACACTTGCATGGTGTGGTTTAAGCTGCCGGGTCTGGGACTTGAATCTCAGTCTACTATGTGGGAGTCCAGCAATGTACCCATCTGCTGGTCCCACATTACATGTTCTTTATACTTTATTCTTGTTTTGTCATGGGTCAGTGGACACTTCGTACCTGGACAGATAACTGAGAAACATTGGCTCAGCCATCCTTCTTATTTAGGCCAGAATCCCAGGTGTGGCATCCTTGTGGCCCTGTAGCTCCTGCATGAATATTCCCTGTGAAGGGGCATGTTCTCTCACCAGGCAGCCCATCCAACTGTGAAGAGTTTCAATTCATATATGGCCCCCTGTCACCTCCAAGTCCTAGCCCTGCCTTCTGGACGTACAGAGTCCAACTCATCTGGTTGCATCACCACAGTCTTTGAAACATCTGAAAGGAGAAGCCAGTGGTGCGGGGTGAAGCTGGCTGGGTCACACATGCCTGACTGTGTGGCTCGAGTCCCCGACCCAGGGACTTGAGAAACACCAGGTGCGTGTGTGCGCATGCCCAAGGCCCTGAAAGAGGGGAAGAACGGAGAATGGATTGCAGCATGCCCATGCCCATGGCAGGCGCTTTCCCGTTTCCTTCTCTGATTTTCTCCAGTGAGTACACGTGCCCCGGAGCAACTTAAAATCTGAAGCTGTCAGGCACGTCTGCCTTTTTCAAAAGAAAAACATTTCTAGCTCTTTTAACTAGTTTTCACAAACTAATCAATACTGGTTGCTAATTTTCATACTTCTGATTTAATACTCATAAAATAAGATTTCATTGCTGTTTTAGCCACTATTTATTTATTTATTTATTTTAGAGATTTTTGTCATAGGCATGTGTGCTTGCCAGAGAGACAGAGAGAGAGAGAGAGAGAGAATGAGAAATCACCTTCCAGGGAGAACGGCCATGGCACAATTCCTTTTTCGTTCTCCTCTTGGGATTTTGGGCATGCATGCACTGATGCCCAGGATGAGTTTCAAGCCCCTGGGTCTGGGACTCGAACTGTGGTTAGCCATGTGGGAGTCTAGCACTCCAGCCTTTTAACAGTAACTTGGGTTCAGTATTTTGCCACGTATACTAATTTTCTCTCCTTTGCTGCAAATGTTCTAATTGCTGTCTTACATGTAATTGTGCTCTTGGATGAAAGTTCTGAAATCTAAAAAACAAAATTCGGATTACATACCAATAACACGGACAGTTACGACTCCAGGCAACTGCTGCTCTCTGTCACGCAGCAGCATCCCATGGTGGTGGGCGTCTGTTCCGTCCATGAATAGAAAAGAAAGCTGGAGGAAGATCTCTGCCCTTAGAGGATTGAAAGACTAAGCCCGGGACGTTTGTTTTGGAATTGGGGTAGGATGAGGTATGCAAATGTACACAGAGACCTTGATTTCATAACCCTCCTGAACATTAACATCAGTTTTTTAAGAGAGACCTGGATTTAGCGGACAAATTAATTCATGTTCAAAGCTTTCGGGCTTTAAAAATTCTGGCACACACCACGATTAGTGTTAGAGAGACAAAAACTGACTTCAAGGGCGTGTAGTTTAGACCCGGTGTGTGGGGTCTTCAGAAAGTTCACAGAGAATGCGTATTATAAGAATGTCATGCGTGGACCGGCAGGCAGCGTGGAGGTTAAGGCACTGGATCTCACATGGCTGACTTTGTGGTTTGAGTCCTAGACTCAGTGGCTTAAAAATCATGCTGCATTGGGGCCAGCAGCTGGCGTATTGGCTATGTTGCTAGACTCCCATGTAGTCGACCAAGGTTCGAGTCCCAGACCTGGTGGCTTAAACTCGTGACAGGCGCGTGTGCGTAAATGCTCAAGATCCCGAGAGGAGACTGGAGGAGAAGGGATTGTGGCATGGCCATCCCCCCTGGGGGGTGATTTTTCGCTTTCTGTCTCTCTGTCTCTCTCTGTCTTTCTGGCAAGTGCACGCACCCTGTAGCAAAAACCTCTTCAAAAAAAAAAAAGAGAAAAAATCATGCTGGACTTGTGTGTGTGCATTCCCCAAATCCTGACAGAGTGGAGGAGAAGGGATTGCTCTGTGGCCCATCTTCTCCAGGAGGTGACTTCTCACTTCCCCTCTCTCTGTCTCTCTCCCTCTATCACTCTCTGGTGAGTGCATGTGTACTATAGCAAAAACTAAAAGAAAGAAAGAAAGAAAAAAAGGCTATGCATGAATTTCAATTTATTATGATGATTTTTTAGGCCATGTGTGTTTGCTGGAGAGACAGAGAGAAAGAGAGACAAAAAGTGAGAAACCCCCCCCCGGGAGGGATGGCAAAGCCACAATCTCTTCTCCATTCTCCTCTTGGGATCTTGGGCACGCACACACACGTGCTCTGCATGAGTTTTAAGCCAACAGGTCTGGGACTCAAACCACCATTGACTGTGTGGGAGTTCAGTGATGTAACTATTACACCACCTCCTGGTCCCTCAAGTTGTATTTTTTTTTTTTTTTGCATGCAAATAGTCATACTTTTTTTGGTTTGTTATAAGGCATGTGTGCCTGCTGGGGAGACACAGAGAGCGAGATAGTGAGTAAGTGAAAAATCAGTTCCCGAGGGGAATGGCCACGCCTCAGTGCCTTCTCCTCTGGTCTCTAGAAATTTGTGCAAGCACACATGCGCCCAGTGTAATTTTCAAGCTGCTAGGTCTAGGACTTGAACCACAGTCAGTCATGTGGGAATCCAGCACCTTAACCATCGTGCCACCTGCTGGCTCTTAGAGGCTCCTTTTTACTTGTAGTCAACCTCTACCCCAGAGTAATGCATCCATAAATATTTCTGAGATTTTCTTCTTACCTTCCTTCAAAATATCATTATCTTTTTTTTTTTTGGAGAGGTTTTTTGCTATAGGGCACATACGCTCGCCAGAAAGAGAGAGAGACAGAGACAGAAAGCAGAAATTCACTCCCCAGAAGGGATGGCCACACCGCAATCCCTTCTCCTCCATTCTCCTCTCGGGATCTTGGGCATGCACATGGGCCCAACGTGAGTTTAAGTCATGGGTCTGGGACTCGAACCATGGTCGACTACATGGGAGTTCAGGGACATAGCCATTACGCCAACTGCTGGTCCCCAAAATATCAGGTCTTACCTCAGGCTAAGATGGAATGCACTGGGTGGCTTAAGTAGCAGACACTTGTTTCTCCCAGATCTGGAGGCTGCGAAGTCCGAGCTCCAGGTCCAGCAGGGTTTGGTTTCTGGTGAGAGCTTGCCTCCGGAATTCCAGAACACTGGAGAGAAATCGCTTATCTTCTCCTAAGGGCACTTCCCACCATGAGTCCACCCTCATGACCTTACCTAAACCTAATTCTCTCCCACAGACCCCGTCCAAATACCATGACACTGGGGGATTTGGACTTCAGCATATACATTTGGGGAGAGCAGTTCGTTATCATCAACTCTTTTTTTATTTTTGAACAATTTTGCCATAGGGCGAGTATGCTCGTGAGGGCGGGGGGTGGGGGGAGAGAAATGACTAACATATACAACATAAAACTTATGCCACAGAAAATTATTTTTCAACAAATATTGAGTGCCCACTATGTGCCAGGCACTATTCTAGACACCTCCTCCCTTGAAAAAAAAAAAAAAAAGGAAAAGGAAAAAATAGATAGAGGCAGCAAACACAAATCCTGAGGGACAAACTAGAGGCAGCTGGGGAAGAAGACTGGGGGAATGGAGAAGCCTGAGGCACCCGAGGCCTCCATCTTAGGTCTCCTCTCCAGCCTCCTCATCTAAGTCTTCCTCCTCTTCTGCGGTGGCGTCCTGGTATTGCTCAGACTCGGAGACGAGGTTGTTCATGTCGCTCTCAGCTCAGTGAGCATCCATGCACTTGCCTTGTACCAGTGGAGGAAGGCCTTGCACTGGAACATGGCGGTGAATGCTCTGAGATGTGCTTGAAGGATGGCTATGCTGTGGGCGATAAAGGTGACCACCATCTTGAGGCCATGAGGTAGGAGGTCACAGACAACTGTGTTGACATTGTTGGGATCTGCTTCATGAAGTGGCTGCTATTCCTGTTCTGCACCTTGAGCATCTGCTCACCTACTTCCTTCATGGACATCTGTCCATGGAACACAGTAGCCACGGTGACGCACCGGCTATGGTGGGGAGGTCACAGGTAGCCATCACGTTCTTGGCATTGAAGACCTGTTGAATGAGTTCAGGCACAGTGAGGGCCCAATACTGCTGGCCTCCATGGCTGGTGGGAGGGTCAAAGCCAGGCACAAAGAAGTGAAGGCGTGGGAAGGGCACCATGTTGACAGCCAGTTTATGAAGGTCAGCACTGAACTGGCCAGGGAAGCAGAGGTAGGTGGTGACCCAACTCACGGTGGCTGAGACGAGGTGGTTCAGGTCACCATAGGTTGGTGCGGTCAGCTTGAGGATGTGGAAATAGAGGCTGTAAAGAGCCTTATTATCATTGCAGTAGGTCTCGTCAGTGTTTTCTATCAGCTGGACAGAGAGGGTGGCATCGTAGGGCTGAATGACAGTGTCGGACACCTTGGGTGAGGGTACCACACTGAACGTGTTCATGATGTGGTCAGGATATTCTTCTCGGATCTTGCTGATGAGGAGGGTGCCCGTTCCAGAGCCTGTGCCCCGCCTGGTGAGTGGGTCAGCTGGAAGCCCTGCAGGCAGTCACAGCTCTTGGCCTCCTTAGGCACCACATCCAGGAACAAGTCAACTAGCTCGGCCCCTCCTGTGTGGTGGCCCTTGGCCCAGTTGTTGTCTGCCCCAGACTGGCCAAAAACAAAGTTGTCTGGTCTGAAGATCTGGCCGAAAGGTCCTGAGTGAACAGAGTCCGTCGTCCCAGAGTCTAGATCCACCAAGATGGCACGAGGAACATATTTGACACGGGTGACTTCATTGTAGTACACAGAAATGTGGTCCAGCTGCAGGTCACAGTCCCCATGGTAGGTACCGGTGGGCTTGATGGCGTGGTCATGCCTGATCACGTCCCAAAACTTGGCACCCGTCTGGTTGCCACACTGACTGGCCTGGATGTGTGCGATTTCCCTCATGGCTAAAATGTAGTATTTTTGCTCACCTCAAGGTATGTACAGGCAAGAGGATATGTATTTATTTATTTATTTTTTACCTCCGCTGGTCTCAGGCTGAAAGGATAGAATATGCCCCGGAGGCTAGAGCATGTTTTTTTTTTTTTTTTAATTGCCAAAGGCTGTGTCTGCTCACTCACTAGAGAGAGAAAGAGAGACAACAGAGATAGAGAGAGAAGGAGAAAGCACCTCGTACTGGCATATAGTCATGCCATTTTTCTATCCTGTCAGGATTTTGGATGCATGCATGTGCGCGCGCACACACACACACACACACACACACACACACAGTGTATTTTCCTAGCCTCTGGGGCTGGGATTCAAACTGCTCTGTCAGCCATGTAGGATCTGGCCCCTTAACCACTAGGCTATAGGACTACCCTCCCCCTTATTAAATATTTTTTTTTTTTGGAGAGGTTTTTGCTATAGGGTGCATGCGCTCGCCAGACAGACAGAGAGAGACAGAGAGAGAGAAAGCGAGAAATCACCCCCCGGGGGGATGGCCACGCCGCAATCCATTCTCCTCCATTCTCCTCTTGGGATCTTGGGCATGCACGCACACGCACCCAGTGTGAGTTTAAGCCACCAGATGGATCCGGGACTTGAACCACGGTTGACTATGTGGGAATCCAGTGACATAGCCATTACGCTAACTGCTGGTCCTGCCCCCTTGTTAAATATAAATATTTTATTTCAAGAGCAAAGTCACAGAAGTGCCCAAATTTACTCAATTCATGAGCCTTGACTATTCCAGCGTCCTCTGCTAAATAGTTCTATCTCAGCGACAGTATTCAGCAGTCATGTGAAAATAACTAGACACAATAACTGAAAGAAAAATGTGTATTTTAGTTTTATTCCTGACTAATGACAATTACGAAAAAGATACGTGCACTGATTGGGTCCATGTGACTTCTCAAGCCTTGGAATCAGTTTAGACACAGCTGCCTTCGCTTCTTCTTCCAGGTTCATTTTTGTGTAGTGCCGGCTATTTTATCAAAACTGCCAAAAACCTAGCTTTGCAAAGGTGTGAGGTCTTTGAAATGAATGCAGTTATTTAATGCTGAAACTGTGAACTGCCTTAAGTTATCAGTTTATCTGGTGTCTGACAGACATCAAGGGTTCCTCAGAAATATAAAATACCCTGCGAGTTCCCTGTGGGGTCCCAGGTGTCTAGGTGTTCAATTTGAGAGCATTGCTATTTTTTTTTTATATATATAACTAATAGCCAATCTTTTTCTTTTTCTTTTTTTTTTGGAGAGGCTTTGCTACATTACAGTGTTGGGCAGCAAGATGATGGCCACCATCGAATGTGCTACTGGAATAACTTCTTTGAAGAGGAAAACTTACCTTTGTCCCTTGAAGACACTAGAACAGCCAAATAGGTATTCAGCTTCCAGGCTTAAAAGCAAGTAGGGACGTAAAATAGCAGGCTTGGCCAATGTTCTGCACATGGCCTCATGCACACATGGTCACATCGTATCTTCACATGACTGTAAGTTATACTCATACAGAACATATCTTCTGGGGGGTCAGCAGGTAGCATGGTGGTGGGGGTGCTGAATTTCCACATGGCTGACTGATTCGAGCCCTGGACCTGGCAGTTTGCTTTTTCACTTTCTCTCTCTCTCTCTCTCCTACTTTTGGTCTCTTTCTGGTCAAATTAAAAAATAATAATAAAAAATAAAATAAAAATAAAATAATTAAAAAAAATATCTTCTGATGAATAACTCAGAGGTGGCAAAACCAGCTACACGTTGTCATCCTTGTCACGTCGTAGGAAGGGATGAAGAAAATGACCTGTATAGGCAAAGACGGTGGGTCCTAAGCTGTGACACTGAAATACCAGGACTCTTCTATGGGGTGGACGTTTTGATGCAGTACTCCCTGAAGCTGTAAAAGGTATCAGATGGTGAATTAGAACTCTTTTGCTCCTACTATATGACAACATCACCTTTACCATTCACTAAGAAAGTACTTAAATAGCCAATTAAGAGTGGTCCTGAAAATATTATAGCATACATTTCCCTCCTATATCAAGTCATCTCTTCTCAGCGATACAGGTTTTAAAAGAAGTTTTTAAAAACACATTTTTGCCTTTCATATCTATTAGTTTATGTAAAGAAGTATTCTATCAAAACTGTAAAATGAAGCAGAATAGAGAAATTGTCTGAACAGTGACTCTGGTCTTTGATAATAGCTCTCTTTAATCTAGCACAATTGTCTAGAATTGACCTCTTCAGCACAGAGAGATTGTAGTCCTTTGTAGAAGGAATGACAAGTGTTATGCTTATATAACAATAGATTGTGGATGGAACAGAATGTAAATTTTATGTGACAGTATCAAATTTTATATACACACACATAGCCTTTTTCTTCTCCTCCCCTTCAAAATCACTCTGAGTCTCCTACACCATTAGAGATATATTGAATAAATGCTTAAGAAATATTGTAGTTCTTATCTAGCCATGTTATGAATGAGCAAAATGAAGCACACAGAAGCAAAATAACTGATCTAAAATCTTATAGTTATCTAGTTGCTGAATTGGAACCCTAGAGCATGTTTACTGACTGACCTGAGTTTCCTATTAGGTAGCAATTCTGTGATGCTCTAGTTAAAGAGTTGCTGGTAAGACTGGATGAACTTTCAAAAAGCAAACAAAACTGAAACTGGTGAACTTTCAAATAATATGTCAAGAAGGAAAAAGAAAATAATGAGATTGCATTGAGGTTAGTGAACTGTTGAAAGTATTGCTTCTAAGCCCTCTTTAAAACTATGTTACTCTTCCAATTATACCTTGTGTCATGGAATTTAACATTAGAGATAATGTTAAAGTCTGTCTGAGGTAATATTCAGCAAACCCCCTTTCTACCTGATGTGTTTCCTCATAAAAACTCAAGAATATTTTTTTAAAAAGGACTGAGAGTTTTTATTTTTTATTAGTCACTTTTGAACTTTCATTCAATTTGCTTTAATTTTTTCAGAACCTCAAGTAACCATCATTCTTTTAATATAACAGAAGTATTAACTTAGCCATTGATAAAATTAACCTTTAAGTTTTTTTTTCTTTTTCTTTTCTTTTTTGGATTTCCTCTCCCTTTGCTCTAGAGAACATAGGTAAATTGTTGAATGCCCTTTTTCTAGAATTAATTGACATGGTATAAGTATTTCTTCAGTTCTCATCATGGTCCCATCTTCTTCTGAACCTCTGCTACCAGATAAATCATACCAGACTAATGTTTTAAATGCCTAAGGGACTGCAGTTTTTATTTCTGTTACTTTTATATCTTAAACCCTTTGATTGCAGCAGGTTCAACACAGTGGTGGCATTTTGGACATTCTCTATGACACACCGTTGTAATACCAATGTCTCACTGCTCTCCACAAAGTCAAAAGGCAATATTTTAATAAATGTCACTTGGTATGGGAGGGCACAAATAAAACTTCCAGAAGTTTCAAAAGTGCTACAGATGTGCAGTCATTCCTAGATGAAACCTGAGACCCATTAAATGGATTATCTTACACCTGAGAAACTTGATTTAAGACTTCACTAAAGGCAGCCAAGCAAAGAAAAGGAACAGCCTGATAGGTCACGGAAAAATGTCCATCAACTTGAGGTCAAGGGAGGAAACAGAGAAAACTGGTTCTTGACAATCTGAAGTTTACTAGCAATGGTGTATGCTTTCTTCCTTCACCACAAAAAGCTTCAGAACTGTGCAAAAGGTCTTCTAATAATTTGTCTCTCTCTCCCCAAAAAAATGCACAGCTGGAATGGTGACTTTTGAGTTTTGATAACGATGTAGACTAACTCATTTCCAAGATTTTTTTTAAGAGCAATTTTTGCTATAGGGTGCATGCGCTCGCCAGACAGACAGAGAGAGACAGAGAGAGAGAAAGCGAGAAATCACCCCCCGGGGGGATGGCCACGCCGCAATCCATTCTCCTCCATTCTCCTCTTGGGATCTTGGGCATGCACGCACACGCACCCAGTGTGAGTTTAAGCCACCAGATGGATCCGGGACTTGAACCACGGTTGACTATGTGGGAATCCAGTGACATAGCCATTACGCTAACTGCTGGTCCTGCCCCCTTGTTAAATATAAATATTTTATTTCAAGAGCAAAGTCACAGAAGTGCCCAAATTTACTCAATTCATGAGCCTTGACTATTCCAGCGTCCTCTGCTAAATAGTTCTATCTCAGCGACAGTATTCAGCAGTCATGTGAAAATAACTAGACACAATAACTGAAAGAAAAATGTGTATTTTAGTTTTATTCCTGACTAATGACAATTACGAAAAAGATACGTGCACTGATTGGGTCCATGTGACTTCTCAAGCCTTGGAATCAGTTTAGACACAGCTGCCTTCGCTTCTTCTTCCAGGTTCATTTTTGTGTAGTGCCGGCTATTTTATCAAAACTGCCAAAAACCTAGCTTTGCAAAGGTGTGAGGTCTTTGAAATGAATGCAGTTATTTAATGCTGAAACTGTGAACTGCCTTAAGTTATCAGTTTATCTGGTGTCTGACAGACATCAAGGGTTCCTCAGAAATATAAAATACCCTGCGAGTTCCCTGTGGGGTCCCAGGTGTCTAGGTGTTCAATTTGAGAGCATTGCTATTTTTTTTTTATATATATAACTAATAGCCAATCTTTTTCTTTTTCTTTTTTTTTTGGAGAGGCTTTGCTACAGGGCGCGTGCACTCGCCAGACAGAGAGAGAGAGAGACAGAGAGACAGAAAGTGAGAAATCACCCCCCAGGGGGGATGGCCACACCACAATCCCTTCTCCTCCATTCTCCTCTCGGGATCTTGGGCGTGCACACACACGCGCCTGGCGTGAGTTTGAGCCACCGGGTCCGGGACTCGAACCGTGGTCGACTACGTGGGAGTCCAGCGACATAGCCATTATGCTAACTGCTGGTCCCAAGAGCGTTGTTAATTTTTTAGAGATGCTTGTTCATGTAGGATTATCAATTCTACAAATGAACGTGAACTGGCATTATACTTAGACTTGGTCAGTTAGGATACTTGAAAGATAAATTAATCCCAAACTTCCCTTTAAAAAATGCTGAATAGGGACCAGAAGATGGCATAATGGTTACATCCCTGGATTCCCATGTAGTCGATTGTGGTTCGAGTCCCAGATCTGGTGGTTTAAAACTCACGCTGGGTGCATATGCGTGTGTGGCCCAAATCTTGAGAGAATGGAGAAGGGATTATGGTATGGCTATTTCCCCTGGGAAGTGATGTCTTGCTTTCTCTCTCTGTGTCTCTCTGGCAAGCACACACACCCTATAGTAAACATTTCTCTAAAAAAATAGCTCTCTAAAATAATGCTGAGCCGGGGTCAGATGGTGGCATGGTGGCTAAGGCACTGGACTCCTACAAGGTCAGTCAGACCTGGTGACTTACTTTCTCATTCTCTCTCTCTCTTTCTTTGTCTTCCTAGTGAGCACATGTGCCCTACAGCAAATTAAAGCATTAATAATAATAAATATAATTAAACAAATAATTATTTTTTTAAAAAAGGAAACAAAAGTGCCGAATAAGGGCCGGCTCACAGCCTCGTGGTTAAAGGAGCAGGTCCCACACGGTCCATTACGGTTGACTCCTGGCCCTGTGGCTTGACAAATACCCCCTGTGCGCGCGCGTGCTTCACATCCGCACAAGATGGGGACGTGGAGGACAAGGGACTGTGGTGCGATCATGCTCGTCGGAGGGCGCTTTGTCTCTCTGTTTCTCTTTGATGAGCACATGTGCCTTCTGGCAATTAAAAACAATAAGCCAAATGGGCTTAGCCAAGTGATGCACACTACTTAGATGTAATGCTGCTCGCGCTAGGGCCCAATGAGAAGCCTGGGTTCAATTCCCAGCCTTTCCTAAAGGCCAGGCGTGGTGGCACATACTTGTTATCCTAACCACTTGGGAAGGCCGAGGCACGAGTATTGTGAGGTCAAGGCTGGCCGAGGAGACAAGATCCCATCTGTAAAAGAGCTGGGCACGGTGGCATGGAGGTATAGGCCTAGCTGGGATACTGAAGCAGGAGGGTCATGACATGGAACACTCTGTCACTGAAAACAAAAAAGCTGAGTGATTCCTAAACTGTAGGGTGTTATCAGGTTTCCTGGAGAATGTGGCCGGCCTTCCCAGCCTCACCTTCCTCTGCTACCAACGTGCTCACTGTGCTCTGAGCCCCACTGGCTTTCTTTTTATTCTTCTACCAAGCCAAGCTTGTGAGCACCTCAGGCTCTTCATACTTGCTTTTGCTGTCCATTATGGGGTGGTAGTGGAGTGGTATAGTGGTTCTTTCTCTCTCTGTCTCTTTGGTGAATGCATGTAGCCTTCAGCAATCCAAAAAAAAAAAAAAAAAAAAAAAAAAAAAAAAACAAAAGAAGAGGAAGGAGGACAGACAACA
>NW_006203869.1:163463-164172 GCF_000334495.1 Tupaia belangeri chinensis
AAAAAAAAAAAAAAAAAAAAAAAAAAAAAAAAAAAAAAAAAGAAAGAAAGGAAGAGGGACCAGCAGATGGCATAATGGTTACGTCACTGAACCCTCACATAGCCGACTGTGGTTTGAGCCCCAGACCTGGTGGCCTAAATTCACACTGGGAGTGTGTGTGCATGCCCAAGATCCTAAGAGGACAATAGAGGAGAAGGGATTGTGGCGTGGCCATCCTCCCTGGAAGGTGATTTCTCACTTTTTGTCTCTCTGTCTCTCTGGCAAGTGCACACGCCCTATAGCAAAAAGTCTCTCTTAAAAAAAAGAGGGAAATCTCAGAAGAAGGGGCTGCCATCTGCTACTTGCCCATTCTGGAACAAAGGGTGAACAGCAGCCTTAACAGCAGGTCAAGCTCCTCCTGGGGCCACGTGAAACCCAGCCAGGGCTGAGGAACACTTTACTGGGGACCATATATGTAAAATTTATCTCCTCACTAAGGTGGATAGTGTCTTATAGGGACAATTCTTGACCACTTAGATTTGTTGTTGTTGAAAATAGCATACTTTTCCTTTCTAATAAAAACAAATACATGTTTATGTGTGCATGAGTGCATGTGTATTTATACAACCACAACCTTACACATATAACCTGCCTCTGAAAGATGGCCTACAGAAAATTGAAATTTTTCTTTAAAAAAAAAAAAAAAACTGGGACCAGACGTTAGCGTAAT
>NW_006203869.1:164354-165037 GCF_000334495.1 Tupaia belangeri chinensis
TAATCTAGTGGCCTAAAAAAAAAAAACCTCCAAAAAAAAAAAAAAAAAAAAAAAGAAAGAAAGAAAGAAAAAAGAATGTTTGCATCTAAGTTCATCAAGGATATTAAGCGATAGATTTATTTTTTGTGGTGATCTTGTCTAATTTTACGGTAAGCTGGCCTTATAGAATGAGTTTGAAACACCCCCCTCTCAGGTTGAATTTTTGAGAAGTGTGTAATAACAGTTGATGTTGAACTGTGGGTTGCCATGTGAGATCCGGCTTCCTAGTCATAGTGCTTAACCACTGCACATGGGGCCAGCCAGATAGCAATCACATTTTACTTGAATAATGAGTTTAGAGGCTAGGAAAAGATTCAGTTTTTGCTGTAGAACATGGTCTGCAAACTGTGACCCACAGGCCAATCCGGCCTGTGTGTGGTTTGTGTCTATACAGCCCACAGGCTAAGAGTTTACTTTTTCTTTTTTGATATATATATATATATAATCTCGTGATTTTGGGCACACACACATGTGCCCAGTGTGTTTCAAGCCTTTGGGTCCAGGACTCAAAAGCAGTTGGCTATGTGAACCACTATACCACCTGCTGGCCTCAAGATTTTCCATTTTTTTAAAAAGAATGATTTAACTTTATTTATTCATTCATTTTGCTTTAATTTGACCAGAGGGAGACACAGAGAGATAGA
>NW_006203869.1:166284-167331 GCF_000334495.1 Tupaia belangeri chinensis
TGCCATAGGGCATGTGTGCTTGCTAGAGACAGAGAGACAGAAAGTGAGAAATCATCCCCAGGGGGATAGCCACTCCACAATCCTTTCTCCTCCTCTCGTGATTTTGGGCACACACACATGTGCCCAGGGTGTTTCAAGCCTTTGGGTCCAGGACTCAAAAGCAGTTGGCTATGTGAACCACTATACCACCTGCTGGCCTCAAGATTTTCCATTTTTTTAAAAAGAATGATTTAACTTTATTTATTCATTCATTTTGCTTTAATTTGACCAGAGGGAGACACAGAGAGAAAGAGAGGGAAAGTTAGAAAGCAAGCCATCAGGTCCAGGACTCGAACCGTGGTCAGCCATGTGGGAGTGTCTAGTGCTTTAACTACCACACCATCTGCTGGCCCCAAGATTTTACGTTTTAAGATATGTAGATTCAAACAAATGACAAAGACAAGGATATGCTATGGAGAGAGACCTTACGTGACTGTGAATCCTAACGTGCTTACTGTCTGGCCTTTTCCGGGTAAGCGTGTCAACCCTGCCACGGGGCAGGGCCCTAGCACTGTTTATGGATGTTAACAATGAAAACCTCAGGCTGGGGGCACAGTGGGAACATGCAGTACTCCATGAGGGTGATCCACACAGGCGAATTCTGGGTTCACGTCTGAAGACCTCCCTGAGTGTTCTACCTGTCAGTGTGTGCATTATCCAGGGCTGGGGGGATCGTGGTGTGGAGACTCTTTGGAAGGTGCAGTCTCTTTGTCTCTGTTTGTCTCTCTCCTGCTCGTGAAAGAAGTAAATAAACTTAAACTTTAAAAAAAATTTTTTTTTAAATGAAAAATTAGCTGGGGCTGGCAGGTGGCTTGGTGATTAAGGTGTTGTACTCTCACATGGCTGGCTGCAGTTTCAGTCTCAGACCCGGACAGCTTGCTTTTGTACTTCATTTCTCTTTCTTTTTCTTTCTTTCTTTCTTTCTTTCTTTCTTTCTTTCTTTCTTTCTTTCTTTCTTTCTTTCTTTTCCTTCCTTCCTTCCTTCCTTCCTTCCTTCCTTCCTTCCTT
>NW_006203869.1:167465-174172 GCF_000334495.1 Tupaia belangeri chinensis
CTTTCTTTCTTTCTTTCTTTCTTTCTTTCTTTCTTTCTTTCTTTCTTTTTCTTTCAATTTAACTTATTAATTAATTAATAATTATTATCTTAATTCACCAGAGAGAGACAGAGAGAGAGAGAAGGAAAGTGAGAAAGTAAGCCATCAGGTCTGGGACTCAAACTGTGGTCGGCCATGTGGGAGTCCAGCACCTTAACCACCATGCTACCTGTTGACCCCTCTTTCTCATTTTCTCTTTCTATCTCACTCTGGTCAAACTAAATAATAATAATAAATAAATTAAATTAAATTGAATTAAATAATTCTTTAAAAAAATCTAAACCCAAATTAAAAACTAGCTAAATAAAAACAATAGAGAAATAAATTAGGTAAAGCTTGTGTATTACTTAGGATTAAATTCAGCTGCAATAAAGGAAACCCCAAACATCAGCAATTTAAGGAAAATGCAAATCTATTTTACATTTGAAAATTCGAAGAGCCATCAGTCTTGGAGTGTAACAAAATTCATGGTCAGAGATCCAATTTCCACCTGTCTGTGAATTCTGCCACGAACTATTCATTCCTGGGGTCACCACTTGGCATACAAGATAACTTTTTTTTAAGAGAGATTTTTGCTATGGGATGTACATGCTCACCAGAGAGACAGAGAGACAGAAAGCAAGAAATCGTCCCTTGGGGAGGGATGGCCACTCCGCAATCCCTTCTCCATTCTCCTCTCAGGATTTTGGGCACGTACATACATGCTCCTGGCTTGAGTTTTAAGCTGCCAGGTCTGGGACTCAAACCATGGTCGACTACATGGGAATCCATTACCCCATCTGGTGGGCCAAGGATCTATAGGCTTTATGTTTGCATTTCAGCCAGCAGAAAGGAGGAGGTAGAGAAGTAAATGGAACATTCCATTTCTGCTTTCTTTTTTTATCTTTCATTTTAAAGAACTCTTTTAAAAATTTATTTATTTAATTTTATTTATATATTACTAGTCTTCAGTTAGACTAGAGAGTCAGAGAGAGAGGAGAGTGAGCAAGTAAGCCGCTAGGTCTGGACTCAAACCATGGTCAGCCATGTGGGACTTCTGCGCCTTAACCACTTATCACCTGCCAACTCCTTTTCTGCTTTCATCCCATTGGTCAGAGCTTAATTACATGGTCACATCTAACTCTAAGGAAAGCCTTGCAAATGTTGTCTTGACTCTGGGAATTCCTGCGGCCAGCTAAAAATCTGGCGTTTTTAAGGGCCAGCAGGTGGCATAGTGGTTAAGGTGCTAGACTCCCATGTGGCCAACTATGGTTTGAGTCCTAGACCTGGTGGCTTGAAAAATCACTCTGGGTACATGTGCATGTGTGCCCCAAATCCCGAGAGGAGAACGAAGGAGGGGGGATTGCAGCGTGGTCTTCGTCTCTGGGAGGTGACTTCTCGCTTTTGCTCTCTCTCTGACTCTCTTTGGGGAGTACATGTGTACTATGGCAAAAATCTAAAAAAAAACCAAAAAAAACCAACAAAAAAATCCAACTTAGTATTCTATTACTATGGAATGAATGGGACCGGACATTAGAGTCTGTCACAGAACAGAGAATCGACTCATTTGTTTGTTTGTTCGGCCTCCTACCCTGTGCTTGGCATTTTGCTAAATACTGGGAATATAAATTTGATATAAAATGACATACTTTCTGAGAAATTCAAAGCGGGATCTTATATTTTCTCTGGCTCCTAATGACTTTTTCCTTTGATTCATTATAATTCAATTTTAGCTTTAAAAAAGAAATGACTTGCTTAGAACTGCACGTTTTTCAGGATCAGCAGTTGGCATAATGGCTACATCGCTGGACTCCCATGTAGTCCACCTGGTTCAAGTCCTGGACCCAGTGGTTTAAACTCATGCTGGGTGCATGTGCACGTGTGCCCAAGATCCTGAGAGGAGAACGGAGGAGAAGGGATTGCAGCGTGGCCATCCCCCCTGGGGGGTGATTTCTCACTTTCTCTCTCTCTCTGTCTTTCTGGGGAGCACATGTGCCCCTATAGCAAAAGCCTCTCCAAAAAATAAAAAAGAAAAAAGAACTGCACATTTTTCAATATCGCTGTGTGTGCAGACTGCGTTTTTCACTTTATTTTTTTAAATCTTAAGCGCACTAATGAAGAGTCTGAATGGTGTACATGAAGTTCTATGTTCTCCTGCTGTCGCCGTTAGCATGTCTGAATTACTCTCTAGGTATCTATCATTCTGGAGGTAACACTGACATATCCACAGCAGATCTGTACTGAGAAACAAAGCAAAAAGTCATGGTAGGATTAAATGAGGCCCTTTATTTTTATTTTTTATGTATTTTTTAAAGAGATTTTTGCTATAGGGCATGTGTGCTTGCTGAAGAGACTAAGAGACAGAAAGCAAGAAATCACCTCTCTCCCAGGGGGGATGACCATGCCACAATCCCTTCTCCTCCCAATATTTGGGCAAACAGGTACACATGCCCAGTGTGAGTTTTAAGCCACTGGGTCTAGGACTCGAACCATGGTTGACTATGTGAGAGTCCAGTGTCATAACCATTATGCCAAGTGCTGATTCCTAATTTTAATATTTTATTTTTGGAGAGGTTTTTGCTAGAGGGTATGTGCACTCACCAGAAAGACAGAGACAGATAGAGAGAAAATGAGAAATCACCCCCACGGGTGATGGTCACACCACAATCCCTTCTCTTCCATTCTCCTCTTGGGATTTTGGGCACACATGCACATGTGCTCGGTGCGAGTTTAAGCCACCAGATCCGGGACTCGAACTGCGGTTGACTACATGGGAGTCTAGCAGCATAGCCATGATGTCATCAACTGGTCTCTCTAATTTTAATATTTTAAGTATTATTATTATTTTTTTGCCAGAGAGCATGTGTGCTCACTAGAGAGAGACAAAGAGGCAGAGAGGGAGAGAAGGAGCACCGCCCCATGGGAAATGGTCATGCTGCAATCCCTTTCCTCCATTTCTCCATCCTGGTGGTATTTTGGACATGCGTCCACATGTACCCTGCATGTTTCTCGAGCCACTGGGTCTGGGCTTCAGACTGAAAAGTGAGCCACGTGTATTGGGCTGCTTTAACCGTCAGGTCATAGGGTCGGCCCCAAGGCTCTTTATTTTTAATGCATACAAATTTATAATAGACCAGTTACTATGGTTCAAATGTCCTCCCCAAATTTGTGCTGCGATTTAGTCATGATAGGATTAAGAGGGTGCAAACTTAATCTGACTATGGTGGTAAAAGGTGGGGTTTGGGAAAGAGATTAAGATTAAGGTCACCAGTGTGAAGGTCCCATAATCGACTCTGAGTGGGTTTAGGAGGGGAGAGAATAAAACCAGAACAGAGTCACGTGGCCACAGGGTCACGTGCTCTACTATGCCCTTTCTGAAGCTGTAATGCAGCCGGAAGACCCTCACCAGGTGATGCTACTGGATCGTGAACCTTCTAACTGTGAGCTGAAAAAAACCTCTTTTCTTTTTCTAAAGATTATTGCCATAGGGTACATGTGCTGGCCAGAGACACAGAGAGAGTCAGAGAGAGGGAGAGAGAAATCACCTTCCCCTCCATTCTCCTCTCAGGATTTTACGTGTGCATGGACATGCACCCTCAATGACTTTTTAAGCTGCTGGGGCCAGGACTCGAACTTAGTCGGCTCCATGGAAGTCCAGTGCCTAAACCGCTAAACCACCTGCTGGCCTTGAAACCTCTATTCTTATAAATCACCCAGTTTCAGTATTTTATGTTATTAGCAACAGAACAGACTGGAATGCCAGCATTCATTAAATGACTAAAAACTCTCCATCCTTGGTGACGGTGGGACGCATTTATACATGGGTTAATTTCTGGGTCAGATGAATGATTTTCCTGGGAATATTTTGCCAAAAACCCTCAGGCTTAAATAGGTGGTGAGTGATTTGGAGCTTTTATCATTTTCAGGCTGACTCATACACTGTAATTCTATACTCTGACGACCAGGGATCTTCAAAGGGGTGGCTGTTTAAAACAACCAAGAACTTGTGTCTAATATATGGTTTACTCAAACTAGGATGCTTTAAACATTAAAATCTCTCTCTCTCTTTTTAGATGTTTTTGACTTAAGGTGTGTGCGCTCTCTGGAGAAAGAGACAGAGATAGTGAGAGAGAACGTGAGAAATCATCCCCCAGAAGGGGATGGCACAGCAGCTACATAGCTAGATTCCCACATAGCTGACCATGATTCGAGTCCTGGCCCCAGTGGTTTGAAAATCACACCGAGTGCATGTGGGTACATGCCCAAGAATGGAGGAGAAGACATTGTAGCATGGCCATCCTCTTCGGGGGAAATTTCCCTCTCACTGTCTCTGTCTCTCTTCAGCAAGCACATGCACCCTAAGGCAAAAACTTCGAAAAGAAAAAAAAAAATCTCTTAAACCAGTGAAATATTTTGGAATATCATTTACTGATTACGAGGTTTACTTTTTTTAAAAAAAAGAATGATTATTGTTTAATTTTATTTATTACTATTATTTTTTAATTTGTTATAGGGCATGTATGCTCACCAGAGAGAGAGACAGAGAGAGAGCGAGGAAAAGTGACAAAGTATCCCTCCAGGCCCCGAACTCAAAACACGGTCCCTCGTGTGAGAGTCCAGTGCCTTAACCACCATGCTACCTGCTGGCCCCACGAGTGTCCTTCGATTAAATGCATAGACTGTACTACTGTCCACATTGAGGTGCTCTGTGGCCCCATGCTATCATTTTTTGTAACTTTTTCTTTTTAGATTTTTGCCATAGAGTGTGTGTGCTCGCTCAAGAGAGGAGAGAGCCAATGGGAGGGAAAGTGAGAAGTCACTCCCAGGGGGAACGCCCACGCTGCAGTCCTTCTCCTCCATCCTCCTGGCATTTCGGGCATGCGTGCACATGTGCCCGGCGTGATTTTCAAGCCACCAGGTCTGAGACGTGAACTGCGGTTGGCCATGTGGAAGTCCAGTGCCACCTTAGCTGCCGTGCCCCTGCTGGCCCCATGCCGTAGTTTCATTAGTAATGCAGCTGTTTAGTATTTTCTCTTGCTTTCGTTTCACCTTGCCTGCTGAGATGTTTCTCCCCCAAATCAGGTCAGCTCCCAGACTGGCAGTGTGAGAGTTGGGAAGAGAAAATGTACTCAACTCCTGTGAACCAACGCTGAGTCAGCATTACTTTGCTGGCTGATAAAATGAATCTCAGAAGTATCGTGTGTTCAACTTTCTAATGTTTTTTTTTTTTTTTGAAAACAAGCATCTCAAGACATTAAAGCGAACAAATGTAAAACACGATCAGTCTTAGCTTGTTTGTTTTTTTTCTTCCATGAGAGAGACGGTGAGACAGCACTCCCAAAATATTTTTTAAAGAATTATTTAATCTTATTTATCATCGTAATTTTTAAAACTTGATACAGACACTCACCAGAGAGAAACAGAGAAATTGAGAAAACAAGCAGCCAGGGTTGGGACTTGAACTGTGGTCAACCATGTGGGAGTCTAGTGCTTCAACCACTGTGCCACCTGCTGGTCCCCCAACAGAGTTTTGACACTGGCATCCACCTCTGGCTTTAGCCAGTCTTGGATCATGGGCGTGCATGTGCCTTGCACATTTAGGAAGGTCTTGGAACATGAATCCGAATCTTGCTGTGTGGATCTGCTTCGCAAGACATTGTTTTTCATCACTGTCCAACCCCCTAGATCTGTAATTATATGTATTAGTGGCGATATGAAAAACATCAGTTATTTATTAAATACATCTTGCTAGAAATTTTTTTATTTTTAGGAGAGATTTTTGCTACAGGGCATGTGCACTTGTTGGAGAGACAGACAGAAAATGAGAAATCACTCCTTGGGTGGAAGGCCACATCTCAATCCCTTCTCCATTCTCCTCTTGGGATTTTGGCTATACACGCACATGTGCTCGGCATGAATTTTAAGCCACTGGGTCCGGGACTCAAACCATGGTTGACTACATGGGAGTCTAGTGACGTAACCATTACACTATCTGGTCCCTAGAAATGTTTTTTATGTTCTTTTTAAAGAAACAGGAGGGGGCCAGCAGGTGGCGTGATGATTAAGGGTGCCGGACTCTCACATGGCCCACAGCAGTTCACGTACTGGACCTGGTGGCATGTTTTCTTGCTTTCCCTCTCTCTCTCTTACTGTGTCCCTCTCTGGTCAAATTAAAATAAATAAAAATGAATAAATAAAGTTAAATAAAATAATTCTTAACAAAATGAACAGGAATAAAAGCAATATGAAATTATATAAAATATTTTTATATGGGGACCAGCAGTTGGCATAATGGCTATGTCACTGGACTCCCATATAGTCGACCATGGTTCGAGTCCCAGACCCGGTGGCTTAAACTCATGCTGGCAGTGTGTGCATGAGTGCCCAAGATCCAGAGAAGAGAATGGAGGAGAAGGGATTGCGGCGTGGCCATCCCCTCTGGGGGGTGATTTCTCGCTTCCTGTCTCTCTGTCTCTCTCTCTCTGTCTTTCTGGCGAGCACATGCGCCCTATAGCAAAAACCTCTCAAGAAAAAAAAAGGGTAGGATGAGAATTTATTTTATTTATTTGTGTTTTCATTGCCAGAGGGCATGTATACTTGCCAGAGAAAGAGAGAGAGAGAGAGAGAGAGACAGACAGACAGACAAAGGACCCCCCCCCTCCCAGTGGGATGTGGCCACACTGAACTCC
>NW_006203869.1:174307-185356 GCF_000334495.1 Tupaia belangeri chinensis
CGGGGGGGATGGCCATGCCGCAATCCCTTCTCCTCCATTCTCCTCTCGGGATCTTGGGCATGCACGCACACACGCCCGGCGTGAGTTTTAAGCCACCGGGTCCAGGACGTGAACCGTGGTCGACTCCGTGGGAGTCCAGCGACATAGCCATTACGCTAACTGCTGGTCCCTATAGTTATAATTTTGATAAATGCTTGTAATGTCCTGAATTTGGCCATGGAAATGTCTCCAGTTGGAGATCTAACCCTTTGGACATGCACCTTTATCCCCACTCCATTAGTCTTCGATAGCTTCTTCGCTTTCTGAAATTATATTACCTTGTTTGTTCCTTGACTTACATCTGGAATCTCTATCTTTCTTTTTTTTTTTTAGAGAGAATTTTGCTATAGGGTGCATGTGCTTGCCAGAGGGACAGACACACACACACACACACACACACACACATATATATATAGAGAGAGAGAAAGTGAGAAATCTCCCCTTCTCCCCATCCCCTCCAAGGAAGATAGCCATGCTGCAATCCTTTCTTTTCCATTCTCCTCTTAGGATTTGGGGCACACACATTCATATGCCTGGTGTGAGTTTTAAGCCACCGGGTCAGGGGCTAGAATTGTGGTCGACTATGTGGGAGTCCAGTGACGTAACCACCATGCCATCCACTGATCCCTGAACTCTCTATTTCTTCAGGGTATCTTGGAGATAAATTTTGGACACTATGATCTGGGAGCTAGGTGGGTCTATTAGTCAGGGTTATCCAGAGAAACAGAACCAATAGAAAGTGTGCGTGTGTGTGTGTGCGCACATATATAGGAGGAATAAGAGGAAGAGTATTATGGGAATTGACTCATGTAATAATGGAGGCTGAGAAGTATTACACTAGGCCATCTGCAAGCTGACAAACCAGTGAAGTTGGTGGTGTCATTCAGTCTGAATCCCAAAGTCTGAGAAGCAGGGAGCAAATGGTACAGCTCTCAGTCTGAGAACAAAAGCCTGAGGGGTGACAAGGGGTTGGGAGTGAAGGGTGAGTGTGGGTAGGCACTGGTGTCAGCTCTGGAATCTGAAAGCTGAAAAACAAGGATCTCTAATGCCCAAGAGAAGGAGAAGATACGTGTACCTGTTCAAGAATGGAAACCAAATTTACCTCTTCCTACCTTTCTGTTCTGTTCAGGTCCTTGATGGAGTGAGTGATGCTACCCATACTGGAGAGGGTGGATCTTCTTTACACAGGGTACTGATGCGAAGGCCAACCTCTTCTGGAAACACCTTTGCAGACCCTCTCAGAAACTTATTATATTAGTGGAACCAGTAGGTGGAGTGGTGGTTAAGGGCTCTGGACTCCCACATGGCTGACCATGCTTTGAGTCGTGGACCCAGTGGCTTTCTTTCTCACTTCCTCTCTCTCTCACTCTATCCCTCACTGGTTAAATAAAAATAAATAAATAAATAAGTGGATAAATAAATTTAAATAAAAATACTTCTTAAAAAAAAAAAAGAAAGCTATTTTATTAACTATCTGGGTATCCCTTAACCCGGTCAAGTTGACACATAAAATTAATCATCTCAGTGGGTTTATTCTACTTAAGTGCCACTGATTTTAGACTCTATCTATGAACAGAGCTAGTGCTAGAAAATATGTGAAGAAAAATAAACCAGTGCTTATTTTAACAGCATGCAATCTAAAATGGGAACAATGCAGACAAGATTAGCCCAGCCCCTGAACAAGGATAACAAGCAAATTCATAAATTGTTCTATATATATACATATACATATATATATGTATATGTATATATATGGACACAGTAAAGAATGTTGGTGGCAATTTAACAGATATTTCCGTGTAACCAGTAGGATACATTTTGTTATTCAAAGTAACAATAAGTGTTGGAGATGGTAAATATGTTTATTTCCTTGATCTGATTGTTACATACTGTACCTATGCTTTGAGAACTCACACAGAACCTTACAGATGTGCAACTATTACATATAAATGAGAAATTACAATAAACATATTTTTTAAATCAATGAAAAAGACAAGAATACATAAAAAGTGTAAGTTTATACTGCTTTCAACTTCTATTTTATATTATGAGAAAATATTGCAAATCGCATGTTTATAACTTGTATCTAGAATACTTAAAGAATTGTTACAATGCTTTTTATTATATTTTTATTCATTTTTAAAGTTTAAGATTTTTTTTGCACATGCACTGGCTGAAGAGGGAGAGACAGAGACAGAGAGAGGAAAGTGAGAAATCATCCCCCCAAGGAAGAATGGCCATGCTGTAATGCTTTCTTCTCCATTCTTCTCTTGGGATTTTGGGCAGTCACGCACATGTGTCTAACATGATTTTCAAGCTGCTGGGTTTGGGACCTGAACTGTAGTCAGCCATGTCAGAATCCACTGCCTTACTCCCCGCACCAAATACTGGCACCGGATTCTTAAAATTCTACAACAAAAAGATTTTGAAAATCCTGGGGCCATCAGGTGACATGGAGGGTAAGACGCTAGTCTGCATGACCGATTCTGCAGTTTGAGTTGCAGACCTGGGTGGCTTGAAAATCATGCTGGGTGCGAGTGCATGCGTGCCCCAAATTCTGAGGAGCCTGGAGGAGAAGAGACTAGTGCGGCCATCTTCCTGGGGTTGATTTCTCACTTTCTCTCTCTGTCTGCCTCTCTCTCTGGCAAGCAAGTGCAACTATGTCAAAAACTGAAAAACAGAAAAAAAAAAGATATTTAAAAACTCAACTGAAGATGGGCAAAGGATTTGAAAAAAATGTTTCTCCATAGAAGACACCTAAATGTCTGATAGGCATATGGATAGATAGATGATCAACAGGATTATTAGGGAAATGCAAATCAAAACTTCTACAGGGATGGCGAAAATAGAAAAGGTAGACAGTAACAAGTGCTTCTGTGGATACAGAGAAATTTGAACCCTCAAACATTGTCGGTAGGATTGCAAAATGGTGCAGTCACTTTGGAAAGCATTTTGGCAGTTCTTTAAAATGCTAAGCATAGTTATGACATGACTCAGTAATTCCACTGCTTGTTATATACTCGAGGGAGATGAAGATATGTATCCACAAAAAACCTTGTCCATAAATGTCTGTAGCAGCATTAATGAGAGCCCCAAAGTAGGAACAACCCAAATTCATCAACTGATAAATAAATCAAGTGTGGCATATTCATATAATGGCACATTATTTGATCAGATGAATGAAGTACTGACAAAGTACTCTTGCTAACAGGGACTGAGGGTACTCCTGTCACAGATATCTAGTGTAGATGTGGCTTAGGATTGGATGAGGGGCCAACAGATAGCGTGGTAATTAAGGTGCTGGATTCCTACATGGCGGACTCAGTGGCTTGAAAACCATGCTGGGCACATGTGTGTGTGTGCCCAAAATTCCAGAAGAAAAATGGAGAAGAGATTGCCTCTTCTGGGGGTGATTTCTCACTTTCCCTTTCTCTGTCTCTCTCAATGGTGAGTGCACACGCCCAATGGCAAACATCAAAAAGGAAAAAAAAAAGATTTGGATAATGAATAGAGACTGAAATAAATTTGAGAAGCATGATAGAAAAGCCTAGATTGTCTTGAGATGGTTGGTACAAATAGGGATGTTAAACATGCTTTTTGGTGTAGACTCAGCAAGAAGTGAGGAGAATGGCACAGAAGGGCTATCATCGTAGAGAATATATTTATCACCATGAACAGGACGTCAGTGGGCATATGGACATAGTAAAGCCATTTCTGGTGAAGGCCTAGAAGGAACTGAGGAACCCGCCGTGGAAATGGGTGGAATGGTGATCATCGTTACACAGTGCTAGAAAACTTGGTTGTGTTCTACAGCTTCGTGGAAAGAACTCGGGAGTGATACACTTGGATATTTAGCTAAGGAAATTTCTGAATAAAAAGTTGAAGGTGTAGCCTGGTTTCTTTTTTTTGCTGCTTGTGGTACAATGTGAGAAGACATCGATAAACTGGGGATGAAACTATTTAAGCAAAAGGAAAACCAGTGTTTTATGACTTGGGAAATGATCAGCATGTTCAGATTGCAGACTTAGGAAATTCACTAGCAGGAAAGCATGTGGAAAGGGAAGGTGAGGGTGTGACTGGCTGGACAACCTTTTGCTGAGATTTTTCTGTATACTTGTGTATCCAATCAACTATCTTTTTTTTTTTTTTTTAAAATTACTTTATTTAACTTTATTTATTATTATGATCATTGTTATTTTCCGGTTTGATCAGAGAGAGACAGAGAGAGAGAGAGAAAGTGAGAAAGCAAGCCACCAGGTCCGAGACTTGAACCATGGTCGGCCATGTGGGAGTCCACTGCCTTTAACCACCATGCCACTTGCCAGCCCCTCCAATCAACTATCTTAGTAGAAGGCAGGAATTGAGATGGGATTATAGAGAAAGGATCTGAAAAGGATGGTCTTATCCATGGTATGAATTTCCACGAGATACACAGGAGATTCACAAGTTGTTTTTTTTTAATCACTGCTACCCCCAGGGAGGATGGCCATGCCACAATCCTTTCTCCTCCACTCTCCTCTTGGGATTTTGGGTACACATGGACATGCACCAGTTTGGACAACTCATGGATATGTGAGTTTTTTTAAGACATCAGGTCTTAGACTTGAACCATAGCCCACTATGTGGGAGTCCAGCGATGTAACCATTATGCCATCTGCTGTTCTCACAAGATTTAAAAAATGTTACATAGGGGCCCACCAGATGGTGTAATGGTTAGGTCGCTGGACTCCCATGTAGTTGACCATGGTTTGAGTCCCAGACTTGTAGGCTTAAACTCACACTGGGCATGTGTGTGTGTGCATGCTCAAGATTCTGAGAGGAGAATGGAGAAGGGATTGCAGCGTGGCCATCCCCCCAGGAGTTGGGGGGTGATTTCTCGCTTTCTCTCTCTCTGTCTTTCTGGTGAGTGCACGTGCCCTATAGCAAAGAAAACCTTTCAAAAAAAAAAAAGTTATATCAGCAGGGGTGTTACCAGCACAGACCGGAAAGGACAGAGGCTAGACTAACTGAAAGAAGATTGTTGGACTTCTGACAACCATGTGTAAAAAACGAACAAAACATTAACGTGGCTCAGCCTAGGTGGCACTGTACTTGACTGCAGTACTGGAGGCCATGTGGCCAACCATGGGTTACCTTTCAAAAAAAAAAAAGTTATATCAGCAGGGGTGTTACCAGCACAGACCGGAAAGGACAGAGGCTAGACTAACTGAAAGAAGATTGTTGGACTTCTGACAACCATGTGTAAAAAACGAACAAAACATTAACGTGGCTCAGCCTAGGTGGCACTGTACTTGACTGCAGTACTGGAGGCCATGTGGCCAACCATGGGTTAGGATCCTCAGGCTGGTCTGAAAACACACCTGGTGTATGTGCGGGCACCCAAGATCCTCAGGATGTGGAGGGCTGGAAAGAGATCATGGCATGATTAGACCTTATCGAGCGCTCTTTCTCTGTCGTGTGCACACACATACACACAAGCACTCTCTATAATTAAAAATACCTCCAAATGAACACTTTCATGGGTCAGACATCAGAACTATTTTATTTATTTATTTTTTGGAGAGGTTTCTACTACAGGGCACGTGCGCTCGCCAGAAAGACAGAGACAGAGAAACAGAAAGCAAGAAATCACCCCCCAGGGGGATGGCCACGACACAATCCCTTCTCTTTCATTCTCCTCTCAGAATCTTGGGCACACACGCTACACACCCAACACCAGGTTTAAGCCACCAGGTTCAGGACTCGAACTGCGGTCGACTACATGGGAGTCCAGCGACATAGCCATTACGCCAACTGCTGGTCCCTCAGAGCTATTTTAAAAGGTATGCTCAAATAAGTCTTTCTTCCTGTTCCCCCTCTCTACCCTCCTACAGCAAACTGTATTAGTATTCATTTCTGATTTATCTTTCCAGAGTTTCTGGAGAAATAAGCAAAATTAAATCACACACATAGGGCTTGGCAGTTGGCATGGTGGTTGAAGCACTGGATTCCCACATGGGTGACTGCAGTTCAAGTCTTGGACCTGGTAGTTTGTTGTCTCACTTTCCCCCTCTCTCTAATCAAATGAAGAAACAATAATAATAAATAAAATAAAATAAAAAATAATTAATCCCCCTCCCACATATATGTATATACACATCTTTTCTTATTTTACCTCCTTTCTCATACAAAAGGTAGGATTTTATATATACCGTTGTGCATGTTTTTACTTAATAAATGTAGGCGACTATACCTTATCAGTATGTAGAAATCTTACTTATTCTTTTCCGTGGCTGCCGACACTTCACTGTGGGGAACGTGTATTCGGTAAATTTCGCATTGATGAGCATTCAGGTTGATTCTAGTCTTTCGGTGTCACGAACGATTTTGCAGTCACTGACCCAGCCCCGTGAGTATGTTGCTCAGGATTTTCTATCTTTCGGTAGACTCCTGGAAGTAAGGGTGCTGGTGAAACTGTAATGAACTTCTGCTAGTGCCATGTGAGAGTGCCAGGTGGGCCCCGGCCTTGCCAGACTGCTTTGGTGCCCATCTGATACAAGAGAAGTCCTCTCTCAGGGCACATTAAATTCTCACTTCACTCATTACGAGTTGAGGTTAAGAATCATTTTGGCATGTTAACAAGCAAATGGCCTTTCTTTTACTGAGAACTGTTTATCTAAAAATTGGTTTTTCTTTTTTTAAGGTAGAATGTGTGTGTGTGGGTGCACGTGAGACTGAGAGAGAGGAGAGAGGAGAGAGAGAGAGAGAGAGAGAGAGAGAGACCCTCCGCAGTCTGGTTGGTCACAGCACAACCTCCTCCCCCCAGCCCTCCAGTCCATCAGATCTTGGAGACTTGCATTGCCAGCACGTTTCAGAATAGCTGGGCCGGGAACCAGCAGCTAGCGTAATGGCTATGTCGCTGGACTCCCATGTAGTCGACCGTAGTTCGTGTCCCGGACCTGGTGGCTTAAACTCACGCCGGGTGCATGTGCGTGCGTGCCCAAGATCCCGAGAGGAGAATGGAGGAGAAGGGATTGCGGCGTGGCCATCCCCCCTGGGGGGTGATTTCTTGCTTTCTGTCTCTATGTCTCTCTCTGTCTTTCTGGTGAGCACACGTGCCCTGTAGCAAAAACCTCTCCAAATAAAGAAAAAAAAAAGAATAGCTGGGCTAGAAATTCGAACTGCAGTCACCCTGTGGGATCTGGTTTCTCCTGAGCAGCACATTACTGCTGTTCTGTGGAGCTGGGGCCTGTTTATGTTTTATTTTTAAAATTTGAAAATATTTTTGCTCCAGGGTGTGTGTGTGTGTGTGTGTGTGTGTGTGTGAGCACACACTTGCTGGGGGGGGCGGGGGTGGAGAGACAGAGACAGAGAGAAGTCAGCCCCCAGGGGAGGGGGATGACCATACTACAATCTCTTCTCCACTCTTCTCTTGGGGTTTGGACTCACATAGGTATGTGCCTGGCATGATTTTGAAGCCACCAGGTCTTGAACTAGCACCGTTCAGCTGGCCATGTGGGATCCAGCCACCTCAACCTCCACACCACCTGTTGACCCATCCTGTTTATCCCGTTTATGCTTTTAACCTGCCCTTTTAAAAAGTAATTCTTTTATTTAACTTTAATTAATTACTTAATTAATTGAGTTTGACCAGAGAGGGACAGAGTGTGTGAGAGAGAGGGAAAGTGAGAAAGCAAGCAGCCAGATCTGGGACTCGAACCGTGATCAACCCCGTGGGAGTCTGGCACCCTTTACCATCACGCCACCTACCGCCCCTCCCCCCTTCTTTTTTTAGGAGATCTGAAGGGATTTTACTCTTATTTCCTTCACTTTAAGCCAATCATGAGCTGTTACAGTGATTTCTGGGTGGAGGTGGAGGTGGAGGGACGTTGTGCCAAGAAGCCTCGGGGCTGTGGCCCTGGTGGGGCGGCCTCCCCGGCGGCTGGAGCAGCGGGACCGCTGGCAGGTGGGTGACCGACGTCGGAGAGCGCAGAGCGGGTACCCTGTCCAGCGAGCTGGCCATGAGCTGGGCTGCGTGGTCGCCCTGGTGGAGATGGCGCTGCCTGCTGCTGCTCGGCCTTGTCCACCCCGGGCCTGGGCCTCTCTGCTTCCCGCCGAGCCGCAGGTGTGGCTCTGCGTGACCTTCCCGGAGGGCAGATGTGCCAAGGACACGTCGTCCAGGGTTGCTGCTCGCTCCGTAAGGTCACCGCTCACCTTCCGCGGACCAGCTCCCTCTGGCCAGTTAGTTCTGCGTCGGCGAAGGAGCCCCCGAATCTGAGGGTCTCGGTAGTGACGGCGGCAGCACACGGCGTCGTGGGCCTCGATGCTGGCGAAGCTGCGAGGAAGCTGGCTGGTCACAGCCGCGTGGCGTTGACATTCTGTGATCTTTGCTGCCAGCCATGACTGGCACATTACATGGCCGAGAGCTGCAGTCAGAGATAACTGGTTTCTGTGCCCAGGGGATGAGAAAGCGGCCTTTCTTTTTCTGAGAACTGTTTACCTAAAAATTGGTTTTTCTTTGTTCAAGGTAGAGTGTGTGTGTGTGTGTGTGAGAGACGAGAGAGAGAGAGAGAGAGAGAGAGAGAGAGAGAGAGACGCGCCCTCCGCAGCCTGGTCACGGCATAATCTCCTCCCACCAGCCCTCCAGTCCATCCGATCTTGGAGACTCGCATATGCCGGGCGCGGTTCAGAACAGCTGGGCTGGGAATTCGAACTGCTCACCCTGTCGGATCTGGCTTCTTCCCTACCACAATTCCTGTACTCCGCGGAATCGGAATCGGTCAGAGATGACAGCTGTGTGCCCCGCATCCACATTATACCAGGCAGAGTTCACTCCCCCGGCAACAGCTACCGCCAGGCTGAACTTGCCGCGGATTCAAACACTTTGGCACCATGGCTCCTTCTGTGGGACCCACTCACACCTGCTTCCACTCTGACTTCCGCATGAATTCCCACCCCCTCTTTTTTTAAAGAGAGATTTTTGCTATAGGGCGTCTGCACTCGCCAGAGACAGAGAAAGCAAGCATGAAATTACCCCCAGGGGGGATGGGCACGCCCAATCCCTTCTCCATTCTCCTGGGATTTTACTGCACCGCGCATGCTCCTGGTGTGTTTTAAGCTGTAGGTCTGGGCCTCCAACCCAGCTATGTGGGTGTCTACTGATCTAGCTGTTACAGCATCTGCTGATCCCCCAAATCCTTTTTAAATTAATTTTAATTTTATTCTTTGTAATTATTTTATTTTATTTATTTTTTTAATTAATTTATTTTTTTTAAGTTGACCAGAGCGAGACAGAGAGAAAGAAGGAAAGTGAGAAAGTAAGCTGCCAGGTCCAGGACTCGAACCCTGATCAGCAGTGGGAGTTCTGCTGCCTTTACCACATCACATGCTGGCCCCAACCCCTTTTTTCAAAATGGATTTTTTTTTTCATAAACTTTAAGAGCTTTTTTTCTTTTAAATGATTTATTTATTTATTCACTTGTTTACTTTTAGTTTAACCTGAGAGACACCAGAGAAGGAGGGAAAGTGAGAAAGCAAGCCACCAGGTCACGGACTTGAACTGTGGTGGGCCATGTGGGAGTGTCCAGCACCTTAACCACCACGCCACCTTCTGGTCCCAATTCTAAGAGCTTTTTATGTATTAGTTCTTTGTGATGTAAGTTGAGAACTTTTTCTCAGATTATCATTTGTTCTTAATATTTAAAAGCGAATTATTTATGTGATTTTATTATTATTTTAAAAAGAATTATTTAATTTTATTAATTATTATTATTGGTTTTAACTTGCTATCGGGCACATATGCTCACAAGAGAGACAAAGAGGGAGGAAGAGAGAGAGAGAGAAAGTGAGAAAGCAAACCACCAGGGCTGGGGCTTGAACCACTGTCAGACGTGTGAGAGTCTAGTGCCTCACCCCCTATGCCACCTGCTGGTCTGTTTCTTCACTTTTCCCTGTCACTTTTGAAATGACAAAAACAACAACAAAGTTAGAGAAAAAAGTCATAGTATTGTATGACCGCAACATGACTACGTATTTTGTTTTAGACAGGGTCTAGCTATGCAGCAGTCTTCCTGTCTCAGCCTCCTGAGTAGCTGGGACTACAGGTATGGGACTATATCTGGCCTTGCGGGTGGGCTGGGAATTGAACCTATGGGCCTCAGCCTGCTGAGCAGTAGCCATCGACCAGCACATGCTGTCACAGCCGGGCCTACAGGTGACTATTTCGATGTTGCAAATTTCCTTTTAGTATAGCCATGCTTAGGTTTAGGCAAAATCAGTCCTAATTGCCGGCCCCATCTCTGGTATTCTGCTTTTGTCACCTAAGATTAGAGGATAAAGTCCTTGGATGGGTCACCTCCTGGCTGATTCATTGTTGATGTTCAGCAATGACTTAAAATCAGTGTGCTCAGGTGTCCAGATTCGCGCTCTAGAATCAGAATCCTGACTCACTTCTGCACTTCCGAAGGTCACTGGATATTGTTTGCAGGTGGGAAACAAATGCTTCCCGGCCCTTGGAAGACCGGGTCAGTTCTGTGGCCAACAACTGTATGCCAGACTCCCATTTGAAGTTCTGAGACCAGTTAATTCCACGGCTTCTAAGCCTGTCCTCAGCCGCCACCCACAGGTGTCGGAGCTGGAAGACGGCCTGCCCTTTCCTGTCTCTCATTTCAACGTGGCTGCTTCTTCCAACATGTACACGTGATTTCTCTCCCTGTCTCTCTCTCTCCTCTATGCTTCCTCTCCTCTCTGAGTCACGGCCTTTCATAGTAAACACCACATTTAGCTACAGTTGTAATCATCTGGAGATAATTTATTATTATAAATGACTAAATCTATTACAATTTTTTACCGGTGGTGGAGGAGGTTAGTGCTTCTCTCCGAATATCCCCTTTTCCCTTGAATCTTGCTTTAAATATTTTTCTTTGGTAAATTCAAGTCCACTTGATTCCGAGGTGACCCATGGAGGTACCAGGTAACGATAAGCCCTACTCCCTGGTACTGGGGTGGCAGACAGGTGAACATCCGCTCTTC
>NW_006203869.1:185378-222103 GCF_000334495.1 Tupaia belangeri chinensis
CCCCTCCCCTCCCCTCTGCTTCCCTCCCCTCCTCTCCTCTCCTCCTTTTTCCTTCTCCTCTTCCTCAATCATGGGTACTCTGCTGATCTCATAACAAGGGTTAAAGGAGGCGCATCTCACACAATCATCTGATCGCCCAATCACCGTGCTTGTGAACCACAAAGGGATCTCTATTTCTTCTTTAAAGCCGATATTCCAGAAGAGCTTTTAAAGCTATGCTGCTAAAAGCAGTGGTGCTGTCTAGGTATAATAGCATGCTGTTGTTCAGAAATGGTTTGGAGTACATTATTTCAGTGGACTCCTGTTAGTTCTGTGTTAGCTTAGTTAATGGAATTTGTCAAACTTTTCAAGACTGTAAAGAACTTGTCTAAAGTCTTTATGTGAAGACTTTAAAGTTAAACCTTCACTCAAATCTTCCTGAATTATTTTTATGGTTATAGAAACTAAAACAATGTGTGTGTCAGCCTTCACAACTTACTCGTAATTCTGCATGTCTAGGGGCAGTTTTATGAACCTAAGAATTTACAAAAGCTTTTCACAGTTTTGCTTTTTACTATATAAAGTGTTAATTGGGAGATTTTTTTTTTTTTGAAAGATTTTTGCTATAGGGCACATGCAGTCACCGGAGAAACAGAGAGACAGCAAGACAGAAAGTGAGAAGTTACCCCTGGGGGGATGGCCACACTGCAATCCCTTCTCTTCCATTCTCCTCCTGGGATTTTGGGCACACATGCACGCACACACACCCGCTGTGAGTTTTAAACCACCAGGTCTGGGACTTGAACTTCAGTCAACTATGTGGGACTCCAGTGATCTAACCATTATGCCATCTGCTGGTCCCAATTGGGAGATTTCTACAGTAATCCAGTTACCATAGTCATTATCCTCAAAAATCTGTGAGACTTTCAACCTGTGTAGAGTGCTCCTAATTCAAATGAGAACAAATGATGTGGGATATTCTGGCTCAACGAAGAGTCATTCATTAGTTGCATGAAAGTGGTCAGGCCTGGTCCATCTGGCTGAAGCATGCTGTAAGACACTGTGCTGACAGATAGGGATCACATGGGTTCAATTCCTGGTCCAACCAAAGGCTGAATGCCTGTAATCCCAGCGACTCAAGAAAGCCGAGGCAGGAGAATCGTGAGCCTAAGGCTTGCCTAAGCAGCACGGCAAGACCCCGTCTGAAACAGAGCTGGGCGTGGGGGTGTGCATCTGTAACCTCAGCTGGGAGGCTGTGACATGAGGGTCACAACAGAGTGACACCTTGTTTTAAAGGAAAAAACGGGGCCGGCAGGTGGCGTAGTGGTAAAGGATGTTGGACTCCTACTTGGCTGACCGCAGTTTGAGATCCAGATCTGGCGGCTTTCTCTCTCTCTCTCTTTCTCTCTCTGTACCTCTGTGGTTAAATTAAAATAAATGAAAAAAAAGTTAAATTAAAATAATTCTTTAAAAAAACACTTAAAAAAAAAGAAAAACAAAACAAAGGGTAGGCCCATTTGCCAGTTGTTAAATCATTTTATTTCTGTCTATGCTGCATGAACTGCTGACTGTGATCATCTAAATGTAATATATTTTCCCACTGATGCCCTTGCCTAAGGCATTCTCTTTCCTCTGATGACCAGCATTATAACAGCATCCTATTTTTGCCTCTGCAGATTGAAGTAAGGGAAGACGAAGAATGGAAAATAAGGCTTCTTTGTTTGGGGCTGCTTAGCAGTTATCATGAGTGTATCATTTCTGGAACTAGATGGAGCCAAAGGGCACCCTTAGCCCTTTCAAAATAGCCGAGAGAGATCATTTTCCTTTGTTTCTCTGTCATTACTGCGAGGTCGTGACATTTTCTCCTCGCTCAATTCAAAAACAGATCTTCGCAGCTGCCTGGACTGTCCACCTGCCGTAGAGAAATGATCCGAGACAGTGCATGGCTTTGCTGTGACTGCGCAGAGGCATCAGCTCTCGCTTTTCCATGCTAATGATGGTTGACCGACATCCCCTGGGGTTTGCTTTGGCCATGAGTTTTCGTCTTTTCCTCCGTCAGATTTCTTGTGAGCCTGCTCAGGAGCATGGGGCACGATGAGTGAAACTGAGTTTAAGCTCTTTCACTCCTCCCCACCTCATTCCTAACTGCCTAATTCAAAGGATATTTTCCCTTGACCTGTTTAAAAATACAGTGAGATTTTCTTCCAAGAGCTTTTTCCTTTCTGCTTTGGTCCTTTAGGATTTGTTAATCAACTGATTTGCATATTCTCCTTCTGGCTGCTACAACATCTACTCTGTGTCTCCTTGATCAACATCTTCTAAGGGTTCCAAATCCCCAGGAGCCTCTTACTGTCCTTGCTGTTCCGGAGGAGTTTGGACAATGGGATTGGTTGCCATAGGTGGAGGGACTCTGTGACAGGCAGATGGGCTTGCCTAAATTAGTCTTCTGCTTTGGGTCCTTCCCTGGTTTAGGCAGGACTCACTCTTGTCTCAGCCAGGACCTCTAAGATGTCCCTTAGTTGTCCCCATTCAGGCCTTTCCTGGCTTCTTCCATGTGCCTAGTTTGCCCTATTCGAACTACCACTTTCCTGTCATTGCATCTCATTTTCTCAGGCCAAGGTAATTCTTCGCCATGCCCCGGGTCCACCGAGATCTGAGTCGGGCCCTGGAGACACAAAGACAAATCAGATGCGATCCTTGTCTTCAAGGAGGAGGAGATGGACGGCCAACAACTGAGAACAGTGCTACGCTGAGCGTGCATGGTATTTGGGGAGTAAGGGTAGCCTCTGGGTTCTTGGTACTTTGAGGGAGGGTTGAGGTCAGGAAAAGCTTCAGGGAGAAGGTGACGGTTGCATTGTGTCCCTTTTTTTTTTTTCCCCAATTAAAATTTTTTTTCTGGGACCAGCAGTTAGCATAATGGCTATGTCGCTGGACTCCCACGTAGTCGACCGCGGTTCGCGTCCTGGACCTGGTGGCTTAAAACTCACGCCGGGCGCGTGTGCGTGCATGCCCAAGATCCCGGGAGGAGAATGAAGGAGAAGGGATTGCGGCGTGGCCATCCCCCCGGGGGGTGATTTCTCACTTCCTCACTTTCTGTCTCTCTGTCTCTCTGTCCGTGTGGCAAACGCATGTGCTCTATAGCAAAAACCTCTACAAAAAACAAAACAAAACAAAACAAAAACAAAAACTTTTTTTCTTTTGGTGCTAGCAGGTGGCATGGTGGTTGAGGTGCTGGACTCCCACATGATCGGCCATGGTTTGGGTCCCAGACCTGGTGGCTTGCTTTCTCACTTTCTGTCTTTCTCTGGCCAAATGAAATAATAATAATAATAAAAACAAAATACATAATTCTTAAAAAACCCCAAATCCCTGTTTTATTTGTTTGTTTTTATTGATGATAGTGAGCATGTGTGGGTACACGAGAATGAGAGCGATGAGCGCCTTCCACAGGGTCTGGCCGTGCTGCCATCCCCTTTCTCCAGTCCCATCAGATCTTGGTCCTCTCGAGCACATGCCTGGCATGTTTCAGGCTGACTGGCCAGGGATTCCAACCAGAGACACCATGTGGGATCCAGCTTCTCTCGAACAGTGCATTTCCGTCGCGCCTTTTCCAAGATCTTAAAACAAACAAACAAACAAACAAAAAAAACAGAATGAAAGAACACAATAAAACCTCAACTGTGTCTCACCCATTGTAAACTCCTAATAAATACTAAATCATAGTCATAACACTAAGGACACAATAGACTTAACATTGATAGACTTGGCTGGCCCTAAGCTGTGTCTTAAAGGGTGCCAGTGGGTTAGTTAAGCAGACAGTAGGGAGGGTAGTCTAGGCGAGGAAAAGCTTATAGACTCTGAAGAACCACAGGTGGTTTAGTGTGGCTGTTGCACAGGAGGTATGTGTATGTGGGGAATATCGAGAGTTGCTGTTGAAGCAGAAAGAGGAGACCACGTGGTGACCAACTTCATATTCTCTCCTGTTGGCAAGCAGGAGTCATGGGGGGAAGGGAGGAGGAGGACGGAGGGGAGAGTGTGACAAGACGAGCTTGTTATTTTAGAAAATTCTATCTAGCAGCATGAAAAGGTTGAAGGGGAGAACAGGCGAACGCGTGTTCAGGAAGTTACTGCAGTGGAACAGGCGAGAAGTGCCGAGAGCTTAGATAGGGCAGCAGTAGGTAAGGAGGATAAGCCACAGGGAAGAGATGTGGAGGAAGCAGCGTTGGTGGGAGTAAGAGTAAGTTGGGGGGGGGTCGCCAGCAGGTGGCATGGTGGTTGAGGCACTGAAATCCCATGTGGCAGACCATGGTTCAAGTCCTGGACCCAAAAGCTTGGAAGAAAAAAACCCCCATGTGTGTACATGTGTGCTCAGAATCCCAAGAGGAAAATAAAGAAGGGCTTGTGGCTTGGCCATCCCCCTCTGGAGGTGATTTCTTAGTTTTCCTCTCACTGTCCCTCTCTGGCAAGCACATGCACCCTATGACCAAAAACAAACAACAAAACAAACAAAAAACGCATAAAAAACAAACAACAAAGTGAGCTGGGGAGTGAAGGGAGAGTAAAAATCAACCACCACTCCAAGTGTCTGGGTTAGTGGTGACGTCTACTTCAGTGTAGGCCACTCTGTGTTTTGGAAACGCGTGTCTCACAAAGTTGTCTGCAGAGAGAATTTTATAAACAGAACTTTTGGTAGAAAATTAGACTTTTATTCATTTCTTTTGTTCACAAATATTTACAGACAATTTATTAGGTCCTTAATATTTCAGCTGGGGCAAAATTGAAGGTTTAATCTTATTAGGGACATAAGGAATAATTATATAAGATTCTAGACAGTTGTCAATGAGACAGTAGAGCTAATGATCAAAATACAATGTGTGCCCGGCTATTCAGAAGGGTAAGGCAAGAGAATTGGACCTTGTGAAATAATCTAAAAGACAAAAAAAAAAAAAAAAAAAATAAAAAAAAAAAAAAAAAAAAAAAAAAAAAAAGACAGAGCAGAAGGTGTCATGGTGATTAAGGCGGCTGAACCCCATGTGGTTGACTGGTTTGAGACCCGGAGCCCGGCAGCTTGAGAAATATGCTGGGTGCATGTGCATGGGTGCCTAAAATCCCAAGAGGAAAGTGGAGCAGGGACTGTAGTGTGGTCCTCCCCCTGGGGAGGTGCTATTCCATTTTCTCTCTCTCTCTCCCTTTCTGCCTCTCTCAGGTGAATGCATGTGCCCTATAGCACACACACATACGATGGTACACGAAAGCAACGTGTACTAAAATATTTTCAAACTATTGGATGCACAATAAAGGAACTATTTTTAAACTATTTAAAAAATACCATCTTAAAAAATAACAACAACAACAAACTTGGAGTTGGCAGGTGGTTAAGGACGCTGGACTCCCACATGGTGAACTGCAGTTCTAGTCCTGAACTTGACAGCTTGCTTTCTCACTTTCCCTCTCTATGTCTGTCTGATCAAACTAGAAAATAATAATAATAAGTAAAATGAAATAAAAATAATTCTTTAAAAAAAAAAAAGCAAAAAAGAAAACTCAACTATTGAGGCCAGCAGGTGTCAGGGCGATGGATCTCAGATGGCCAACTTCATGGTTTGAGTCCCAGACCTAGTGGCTTGAGAAACATTCTGGGTGCTAGGGTGTGTGTGCCCCAAATCTCAAGAACAGAATGGAGGAGAAAGGATTATGGTGTGACAATCCCCTGGGCTGGTGATTTTTCACTTTTCTTCCCTCTGTCTGTCTCTGATAAGGGCATGTACCCTTTGGCAAAAATCTAAAACAAAACAAAACAAAACAAAACAAAACCAAAGAACACAATAAAGCTTCCACTGCGTCCCACCCATTGTAAACTCCTAATAAATACTAAATCATAATAACACTAAAGAGATGATAAGCTGCATGATTTTATAGAAGAAAATGATTATTATGCTCAATGGGAGTAAGGATCACTGGGGTTCAGTGAGTTCCAGCCATGGGAATCCAGGAGAGGTAGTTGTGATTTCCCATTTGAGCATTTAAATGGAAATTAAAGTCCTAAGGTGTGCTAGAGACTTCTATACACCCAAATAATAGGCCTTAAAGAAAGAAAAATGTAGGACAAACTTTACATGAAGCTATGGAAACAGAATGGACTATTTTGCTTAAAATAGAGCTCCTATATTTAGGAGCTTTTAGTCTGGCATGACCTTGACATTTAAGTCAACACAGTAGTTGTAAGTCTGACTATAAACTCCCATGTTCTACCTTTGGTCTCTAAACCATTCCATGGACTTCTCTGCTCTGTTGTAGCTGAAAGAAAATTGAGCATTAAGAGTACATTTTCTACCTTAGGATTTTTATTTATTTTTTTGGTATAGAGCTCTTGTGGTCAACAAAAAGATACAGAGAGAGAGAGAGCGAGAGCGAGAGAGAGAGAGAGAGAGAGAGAGGAAGCACCCCAGGGGGGACGGCCATGTAGCAGTCCATTTTCCTTTTCTCCTCAGGATTTTGGGCACTCACATACACATATACATCCAGCATGTTTTTCAGGACTCCGGGTCTCAGAGTTGAATTGCTGAAACAGGACCTTGCTCTATGGGTGGCGATGTTGATTCTGTTGGGGTGCTGTTTCTTTGTCTCTCTCCTTCATAGGAGAAATAAATAATTTTTTTTAAAAAAGAAGAAAATTGGGGACGGCAGTTGGCTTGGTTAAGGTGTTGGACTCCCACATGGCTGACCATGGTTTGAGTCCTGGACCTGGAGACTTGCTTTCTCATTTTTCCTTCCTCTCTTCCCCAGTCAAATTTAAAATAACAATAACATTAATAAATAAAATTAAATAAATAATTCTTTAAAAATATAGAAAGCTATGTTAAAAAAAAATGATTCCCAACTCAGTTAGTTGATTTCATAAATGCCCATGGCAGTTCCAGTGCCCACAGAGAAGAAAAAAAGTTGGATTGGAGAGAGACTAAGGTTCATGGATTACAGACGACACAGCTGACCTTCCAAATTTTATAAAAAATTATGAACAAGCGAATAGATGTATAGGGACCTCCCAGAACGTTAGGAGTCATGGAGTGAGAGGCCCTGTGGGTTAACTTTGTCAGACTCACAGTACGCCAGATTCAGAGGCCTGTCACTTTCGTAGGGTTGTGACCTGACACATGCTGAGAACCTATACTGTAGCCATGGTAACCCTGCCATGTCTGAGTGAATTTAAAAAGCACTGTGTCCTTGGGAGGGGAGCGAAATAGGCGGGGTGAGGCCGTGCAGTAAGTAGCTTGCTAAGAGCTGCAGTTGCTTGATCCTCGTTCATCTTGGTTCCGGCCACCACCTGGTGGTGATGTGCATTGTCATTTACTAATAGCATCGTATTTGCAAAATGGCTCCTAAATCATTTAAAGCAGTGTAACGTAAACAATCTTCATTCCTTTGATCCAGCAGATGGTGTGCAGATTAAGACAGCTGGATCTCACATGGCTGACTTCCCAGGATCAAGTCCCAGATCCAGCTTGAAAATCATGTCAGGTGCATGTACATGCGGACCCAAAAATCCTGAGAGAAGAATGGAGGAGAAGGGATTGTGGTGTGGCTGTCCCCTCTGGGGGCGTTTTCTTACTTTCCCTTTCTCTCTGTCTCTCTTCAGCGAGCACATGTGCCCTACAGCCAAAAACAAAATAAAACAAAACAAACTTCATTTCTTCTACTTTCCCCCAATATAAATCTGAGGAAATCAGTTTTATTTTATTATTTACAAGAATGAATGTGTGTTCACTGAGGGTAAAAGCTAAAATCACTTATCTATTTATCTGGAGAGAGAATTCCATTGTCTGAACTCTGAAGAAGGTTTTGGATCTTGTCCAGAATTTTGTATCACTGGGCAAAATTATACAGGCTCTAAACAGTGTCTAAGAGTATGCAGTGGATCAAAAATTAAAACTGGATTTTAGGTGATTAGAATCTTAAAAAGAGACCAATTCCATGAAAGGAAAGCGATAATTGTTAAAGGCAATACAACTTGTTGAAGCATGCTTGTTGGAGTCATGGGAGGCCTTCCATCTAAGTATCGAGTCTTTGTAGAGTTGATGCTTGCACGATCCATCCACCAGAGGCCTCTTTCATTTTGTTTTATTTTGTCCTTTTATTTATGACTATTTTTTAATTGCCAGAGAGTGTATGTGCTTGCCAGAGAGAGACGGAGAGACACAGAGATGGGTGGGGAGAAAGCACTCCCCAATGGGAGTGTGGTCATATTGCAATTCCTTCTCCTCCATTTCTCCATCTTGTTGGGCTATTGGGCACATATGCGTGCCTGGCATGCTTTTCAAGTTTCAGGGGCTGGGATTTAAACTGCAGTCAGTCGTGTGAGATCTGACTCCTTTAACCACTAGGCTACAGGGCCAGCCTTGTTCTTTTCTTTTTTAGGCAGAATCTGTCTGTGTTATAATTCTCCCACCTAGTCCTAGCAGGGGCCATGTGTGTGCCACCATGCCACCCTGCTTGGCTCCTTTTCAGATAGGACGTTGCTATGGTGCTCAGGCCATCTTGAGTAATGGTCCTTCTGCCTCCGCCTCCTGGGTCAGTAGGATTGCAGGTGCACCCCACCCTGTAGGTTAGACCAGGAATTGAAGCCAGGCCTCCCAATGCTCCCAGTAAGCAGAGCACAGCGTCTTAGCTCTGTGCACCACCACAGCTAGGTCCAGAACGGCTTCTGAAAGATTGACAGTTGTAAAAATCCCGGCAGAAAGTCAAACGGTCTTGCAAGTGCTCCTATCAGGGATTGGGCAGTCCTCTTGAAGGGAGTGGGAGGGTAACTCTAACAAGGAATATCTACCACTAATAGGATCAATCAGAAAGAAAGCATTTTAGAACATCTCTGCCCTGTTGCGAGGTCTCCCTCTGGAAGCAGGATCTTGGGGAAGCTGAAGGTTCCTTCCAACACTGCCACTGGTTCACTTCTTCCTGGGAATTTTTCAAAGATTCAGATCTTCGAAACAATATTTTATTATTTATTTAGATTAATACCAAGACCAAGACCCAACCCTTAGAGAGTCCCTAATTAATTAGCCTGTGATAGGGCTTTGTCACTGGTAGTTCCTTTATTTTTTATTTTTTTGGAGAGTTCTTTTTTTTTTTTTTTGCTATAGGGCGCATGCGCTTGCCAGAAAGAGAGAGATAGGAAGACAGAAAACGAGAAATCACTCCCCAGGGGGGGATGGCCACTCCGCAATCCCTTCTCCTCTTGGGATCTTGGGCACATAAACACATGCACACGGTGTGAGTTTCAGCCACCAGGTCTGGGACTTGAACTGTGGTTGACTACATGAGAGTCCAACAGTCTAATCACCATGCCACTTGCTGACTCTAGGCTCTTTTTTTTGTTCTTCTCTCTTGAAGTTTATTTAGTCATTTATTTCATAAGAGAAAGAGAGAGAGAGAAAGAAAGAGAGGGAGAGTACCCCAACAGTGTACTGTGACCTGCCCCCCAGTCTCACGGGCTGACACCCAGCAGGCTCAGGGAAGTCTCAGGACATGGCTCCAGGACCTTGCCTAGGGGGATCCAGCTGTGTTGTGACTGCTCCATCTCTTGGCCCATTTTTAAAAAAGTTTATTTATATTTCTTCCGTGAGAGAGAGAGAGAGAGAGAGAGACAGACAGAGAGAGATTAAGAAAAAGTGTCACCCCCTTTGGGTCTTCGTGCTTGTCCTCCTTGTCTCAGTCAGCCCCGGGTCATGGGCACGAGCATTCCTAGTGTACTCAGGGAGGTCTCTGGATGCGAACCTGGAGCCTTCCCATGGAGGCCAGCCTCACAGAGCACTGGTACTGCTGTGCCAGCAACCAGCTCCAGATATAACCTTTTCAATACATCAGTGGTTGAAACGATCAGAAATTTGAGGTTGGAGTATGTTCTTTGGAGATGAAAAATATTCTCAGAGCCAATAAAATAAAGTATCCAATCGAATCCACTGACTGTTATTTCAGCAAAGCAAAGTGTGACTCTAAAACATTGAAATAGGGTTTTCTCCTAGGGTCGACACACTGGTCCTGAGGGCAAGTCGATATAAGTAGTTCATTGCTTTACTCTTTATTTATTTTTTAAATAATTATTTATTTAATTTCATTTGTTATCATAATTTTTTTAAAAAATTGCTATAAGGCATGTGTGCTCACCAAGAGAGACAGACACACAGAGAGAGACAGAGAGAGAGAGAGAAAGCAAACCTCCAGATGTGGGGCTTGGACCCTGGTCTGCCATATGGGAGTACAGTACCCTAACCACCATGCCATTTGCTGGCCCATGTTTTATTTTTAAAGAATTATTTATTTTATTTATTATTATTATTATTATTAAATTTTCTATAGGCCATGTGCACTCACGAGAGAGAGAAAGAGAGAGAGAGAGAGAGAGAGAAAGCAAGCTACCATGTCTGGGACTCAAACCACTGTCGGCCATGTGAGAGTCCAGCGCCTCAACCACCACACTACCTGCAGGCGCCCATTGCTCTACTCTTCTTGCATGCTTCTTATGTAGAAGGGGCTGGGAGATTATAATGGGGGATTTTCTGGATCCTTTGCTGCTAGGGTTGATTTTGCCAAAGAGGGACATTGGCCAGGGACGTGGAAGGAGGAATGAGCCATGGGAGGCAGTGAGCAAGCAGGGAATGGGTCCTCCTTGCAGAGGACAGAGGCAGAAGTCATCAGTTCTTCTGGGACAGTGCCATTAAAGGTTCTGGTCCCTAATGTTAGAGGTGCCAAATATATTAAGATGGCAGCACTTGAGTTCTGTCCAGGACAGACCCACTTCCAAATGCTGTTTCTGGCTATGCAATATCTAAACCTGCTTCCCTGATCCTCTTATAGAATCCTCAAGGAGGCTAAGACCCTCTAAGGAATTCCTCACTACTTAAACTAGCTGCAATAGTTTGGCTGTCTGACTTATACAAATGCTGCATGAGCAATGGACCAGTAAACATGAAGTCTCCCGGGTCAACAACTTGGAAACAAAACATGCATTTGAAACAATAAATTGGTTAGGGTTTTTTCAATGTTTTATAGTTACATTTCATGTTTGAGGGATGGTATAGGTCACAAGAGCGTTTTTCTTTTTCGAGAGTTTTTTTTTTTTTTTTTTTTTTTTTTTTTTGGGGTAAGCTACCGGGTCCGGGACTTGAACTGTGGTCGGCTACATGGGAGTTCACCGACATAGCCATTATGCTAACTGCTGGTCCTCATTTTTCTTTTTTTAAAGTTTGCTATAGAGTGTCTGCACTTGCTGGGGGAGAGAGAGAGAGAAAGAGGGAAAGTGAGAAATCACCCCTCTTTTGGGGTTGGCCACACTGCAATCTCTTCTCCATTCTCTTGGGATTTTGGGCACACACATACATGTGCCTGTGTGTTTTTCCTTTTTTCTTTTTTCTTTTTTTTTTTTAGGAGAGATTTTTGCTATAGGGTATGTGCACTTGCCAAAGAGACAGAGACAGAGAGACAGAAAGTGAGAAATCACTCCTTTGGGGATGGCCATGGCACAATCCGTTCTCCATCCTCTTCTCAGGATTTTGGGCATGCATGCACACATGCCTGGCATGAGTTTTAAACCACTGAGTCCAGGACTTTAACTGTGGAGTCCAGCAACGTAACTATTACACTATCTGCTGGTCTCTTCCGGTGTGTTTTTCAAGCTGCCAGTTCTGGGACTTGAACCTTGCAGTCAGCCACGTGGCATCCAGCCGCCTTAAACTCCATGTCACCTGCTGGCCCAATCTCAGGAGCATTTTAAACAAAGGCTTTGCCCTACTTCAGATGAACTCACTTTTATTCTACATGAATTATACAAAACGCTTGGAAATGGGGCTCCTGCAGGCTGTGCCCAAGTAGAGGGCCGGGGTGCAGGGAGGCTCTGAGGATGCTTCTCTGGGGACAATGAATCATGATCAGCGTGTACTCACTGCCAAACTGGCTTACATAAGTCACTTTGTGCACCTCTGTTATATTTTCTCTGTGTAGTAAGTTCACAAGGATGCACAAAACTTCTTCTGTTCGTTTGATTTTATTTAGTGTTTGTACCTGAAGAATATAAACAAGTCTTCATAAATGCTGTTTCGCTCACTGACAAGTGGGTCCTTGGGCACCTTATGAGGGCAGTCTCTGACCTGTGGCTATATGTAAGTCAGTCCCCATTAAAAGGGACTCTGCGTTTGGCTCTCGTGGGCTGAGTATCCATGTCTGACCTGATCGCACCTCTGGGCTGGGAGGCTTTGGAAATCACCTTGTCCAATTCTGCAAGAACCCACTCCACCACACCCCAACTAGTGGGTGTGGTGTTTGGCTCGGCTGCTGTACCAAACGACCCAAACGGAATGGCTTAAACAACAGAAATGCAGGGCTAGCAGGTGGCATGGTGGTTAAAGTGCTGAATCTCACATGGCTGACTCCACAGTTCAAATCTCAGACCTGGTGGCTTGAGAAACACACCAGGGCTGTGTGTGTGAGGGCTCAAGATCCTGAGAAAAGGATGGAGGAGAAGGGATTTCAGTGTGGCCATCCTCCCTGGGGTGATTTCTCATTTTCTCTCTGTGTCTCTCTGGCAAGTGCACATGCCTATGGAAAAAAAAAATCCCCCCTAAGCCCTATCTCTGGAGGCCAGAAGTCTGAATCAGGGTGCAGGCAGTGTTGGTTTCTTCTGGGAGCTGTAAGGGAAGACTCCGTGAGAGGTCCTTCCCTTGTTTCCGGTGGTTCCTAGGCCTGTGGTACCGTAACTCCTCTCTCCACATGACTTTTCCCCTGTGTGTGTCTGGTTTCAAATTCCACTGTCTGTAAGAACATTAGTCATATTGCACTGGGACCTACCCTAATGACCTCTTCTTTAAAAAAGTTTGTTTAGGGATCAGCAGATACCATAATGGTTACGTCGCTGGACTCCCATATTGTCAACTGCAGTTCGAATCCTAGACCCAGTGGCTTAAACTCACTTTGGGCATGTGTGTGTGCGTGTCTCGAGAGAAGACTGGAGGAGAAGTGATTAGGATGTGGTCATCCCCCCAGAGGATGATTTCTTTCTGTCTGTCTCTCCAGCGAGTGGCATGTACCCTATAGCAAAAATCTCTCTTAAAGAAAGTTGGTTTATTTATTATGTATTTAGTTATAGAGACCCCCAACAAGGGTTCTCACATCATGATTCATTCCCAGTCTCAGCCAGCCTGGATCATGGGCAGGCATGCATGTGTCCTGTGTGCTCAGGGAGGCTCCAGGACATGAATGCAAGACCTTCCCCATGTGGATCCACTTGAGTTACTGCAACTCCACTGCCTGCCACTGTCTACCCCCTAACTTTTTTTTTATAGAAAACGTCTTGCTGTGCGTGATCCTCCTGCCTCAGTCTCCCCAGTAGCTGGGATACAAGTGCACCACCTAATCTGGATTCTAGGTTGGGCTGAGAATTGAACTTGGGCCTCCCATGTGGTGTCAGCCTGCTGAGTAGCATCATCTTCCAGTGTGAGCTCCTAAAGCTGGGCCGTACTGACCTAGCATGTTAACTTGGTTACCTCTATAAAGCACTTATTTCTGGGCTAGCAGATGGCGCAGAGGTTATGTCTCTGGACTCCCACATGGTCAACTGCAGTTCAAGTCCTGGATCCAGTGGCTTCAAACTCATGTTGGGCATGTATGCATGCCTAAGATCCCGGGAGGAGGATGGAGGAGAAGGGATTGCAGCATGGCTATCCCACCCGGGAGGTGATTTCTCACTTTCCCTCTTATTGTCTCTGTTTCTCCTTCTCTCCAGCGAGTGCACATGTTCTAAGGCAAAAGCCTCTAAAGAAAAAGAACTTATTTTCATATATGGCCACATTATGAGGTACTAGGTGTTAGGAGTTCAACATACCTTTCTTGACGGCATATAATTCCACCCATAACGTGGAGGACTGTTAGACAGGATTCCCTTGGTTGCAAGTGACAGAAACTACATTCAAATGGTCCTAGTGGAAGGGGAAATTTATGGATTCACATGAAAGGACAGGATGGAATGCACTAAGTCTGGAACAACTCAAAGGAGGCCTCAGTTGTTACAATCAGGGCTCATGCTGTCCCCCTGCAGGTCAGAATTTTTCATGTGGCAGGGAAGGAGCATGGCTTCAGGCAGTGCCAGAGTTTCAACCTTCTAGCTTAGTGATACGAAATGTGTACAGGCTAGGGAAGGATTCTGGTTGCCCTGCTGGCACCATCCTGTTCCTGGTGCAAGTCACCAGGCTCAGGGAATGTGATCCATCACCACCTTTGATGGCTCCTCCAGCTCAAGACCAGGTCGGTTTCTGGGAGCCGAACCAGGAATGCTGGGCACATGATCACTGTACTGCCTCACTTCTACACTGTAAATACAGATTGTGTGTGTGCATTTGCTTTGTTTTAGAGAGATTTTTGCTATAGAATGCATGTGCTCACTGGAGAGACAGAGAGACAAAAAGTGAGAAATGGCTCCCCAGTGCGAATGGCCACACTGAAATCCTTTCTCTATTCTCCTCTTGGGATTTTGGGCATGCATGCACATGTGCCCAATGTGAGTTTCAAGCTGGAACTCAAACCGAGGTCGGCCATGTGGGAGTCTACCAACATAAAGGTCCTTCCCTTGTTTCCGGTGGTTCCTAGGCCTGTGGTACCGTAACTCCTCTCTCCACATGACTTTTCCCCTGAGTGTGTCGTAAGAACATTAGTCATATTGCACTGGGACCTACCCTAATGACCTCTTCTTTAAAAAAGTTTGTTTAGGGATCAGCAGATACCATAATGGTTACGTCGCTGGACTCCCATATTGTCAACTGCAGTTCGAATCCTAGACCCGGCAACTTAAAACTCACTCTGGATGCGTGTATGTGTGTGCCCAAAATCTCGAGAGGAGACTGGAGGAGAAGTGATTAGGATGTGGTCATCCCCCCAGAGGATGATTTCTTTCTGTCTGTCTCTCCAGCGAGTGGCATGTACCCTATAGCAAAAATCTCTCTTAAAGAAAGTTGGTTTATTTATTATGTATTTAGTTATAGAGACCCCCAACAAGGGTTCTCACATCATGATTCATTCCCAGTCTCAGCCAGCCTGGATCATGGGCAGGCATGCATGTGTCCTGTGTGCTCAGGGAGGCTCCAGGACATGAATGCAAGACCTTCCCCATGTGGATCCACTTGAGTTACTGCAACTCCACTGCCTGCCACTGTCTACCCCCTAACTTTTTTTTTATAGAAAACGTCTTGCTGTGCGTGATCCTCCTGCCTCAGTCTCCCCAGTAGCTGGGATACAAGTGCACCACCTAATCTGGATTCTAGGTTGGGCTGAGAATTGAACTTGGGCCTCCCATGTGGTGTCAGCCTGCTGAGTAGCATCATCTTCCAGTGTGAGCTCCTAAAGCTGGGCCGTACTGACCTAGCATGTTAACTTGGTTACCTCTATAAAGCACTTATTTCTGGGCTAGCAGATGGCGCAGCGGTTATGTCTCTGTACTCCCACATGGTCAACTGCAGTTCAAGTCCTGGATCCAGTGGCTTCAAACTCATGTTGGGCATGTATGCATGCCTAAGATCCCGGGAGGAGGATGGAGGAGAAGGGATTGCAGCATGGCTATCCCACCCGGGAGGTGATTTCTCACTTTCCCTCTTATTGTCTCTGTTTCTCCTTCTCTCCAGCGAGTGCACATGTTCTAAGGCAAAAGCCTCTAAAGAAAAAGAACTTATTTTCATATATGGCCACATTATGAGGTACTAGGTGTTAGGAGTTCAACATACCTTTCTTGACGGCATATAATTCCACCCATAACGTGGAGGACTGTTAGACAGGATTCCCTTGGTTGCAAGTGACAGAAACTACATTCAAATGGTCCTAGTGGAAGGGGAAATTTATGGATTCACATGAAAGGACAGGATGGAATGCACTAAGTCTGGAACAACTCAAAGGAGGCCTCAGTTGTTACAATCAGGGCTCATGCTGTCCCCCTGCAGGTCAGAATTTTTCATGTGGCAGGGAAGGAGCATGGCTTCAGGCAGTGCCAGAGTTTCAACCTTCTAGCTTAGTGATACGAAATGTGTACAGGCTAGGGAAGGATTCTGGTTGCCCTGCTGGCACCATCCTGTTCCTGGTGCAAGTCACCAGGCTCAGGGAATGTGATCCATCACCACCTTTGATGGCTCCTCCAGCTCAAGACCAGGTCGGTTTCTGGGAGCCGAACCAGGAATGCTGGGCACATGATCACTGTACTGCCTCACTTCTACACTGTAAATACAGATTGTGTGTGTGCATTTGCTTTGTTTTAGAGAGATTTTTGCTATAGAATGCATGTGCTCACTGGAGAGACAGAGAGACAAAAAGTGAGAAAATACTCCCCAGGGAGAATGGCCTCACTGAAATCCTTTCTCTATTCTCCTCTTGGGATTTTGGGCATGCATGCACATGTGCCCAATGTGAGTTTCAAGCTGGAACTCAAACCGAGGTCGGCCATGTGGGAGTCTACCAACATAACTGTTACGCCATCTGCTGGTCCCTAAATTTTTAATAGAAACCCAGCATTAGGGGCCAGCAGTGGCACAGTGGTAACACAGCTGGGCCCACATGGGAAAGGCACTGGGTTTGTATTCTGGGGCCACCTGAGCATGCCAGGCACATGAGCATTACTCATGGTCTGGGCTGGCTGAGGCTAGGGGGATTGTGGCATGGGGACCTGTGGGAGTGATTCTCTCTGTTAGTCTCTTTTTCTTATAGAAGAAATAAATGAATAAAATTTAAAAATAAAGAAAATCACTATTTATATTTTCTTTTTCTTTTTTGAAAGGTTTTTGCTATAGGGCATGTGCACTCGCCAGAAAGACAGAGAGGCAGAGAGACAGAAAGCGAGAAATCACCCTCGCTGGAGGGATGACCATGCTGCAATCCCTTCTCCATTCTCCTCTCGGGATCTTGGACACACACGCACACGTGCCTGGCGTGAGTTTAAGCCACCGGGTCCAGAACTCGAACCTTGGTCAACTACATGGGAGTCCAGCGACATAGCTATTATGCCAACTGCTGGTCCCACTATTCATATTTTCTAACTCCTTTTTCACAGTGAAGCTGTTAAGTTTTGAAAAGAGAATGCAAGATCTTCCCATCGTTTACACATTGTCAATCATTTTCACCATGGCTTAGACCCCCCACCACCCACAGCACCTCCTTGCCAGTCAGCCGTCCTTTGCTGGCCGTCTTGTTTCTCCCTGGAGCTTACCTCTTCCACTTATCTGCACTCCTCCAGGCGCTGGAGGCTGACTGGTATGACTGCCTCAGTGGGCTCCTCTCGTGACCTCCCCCGGGATCAACCAGCCCGAGATCAGAGGCTGGCAAACTGAACACAGGAGACCATTGGTTCTCCATGTCTCCCTGCAGGATTGCTGCCGGCGCGGACTTTGTCCCTCTACTGAAGGCCACAGTTTCCGCCTCGTGGCTTGCTCTATGTGGTTCTCTCTGCCCATTTTTCTTTTTCATTATATTTACTTATTTCTTCAGAGAGAGAGAGAGACAGACAGACAGACAACCCTAACAAGGTCTTCAGGCCATGATCCACCCCCAGTCTCAGCCAGCCCAGATCGTGGCATGTGGATACGATGTGCCTGGCGAGGCCTGAGAACATGAACCCGGAACCTTCTCAGGTGACTTTAGCATCGTGGAGTGTTCCATTACCACTGTGCCTCTGTGGCTGGCCTGCATCACATTAGAAAGCTGTTCCCCGCCCCCTTCCCACAGTTCTAGGGTGGGAAGAGTATAGCATCCCAACGGGTCTATCTCTAGGGCACAGCCTCCCTCGGGTTAGCCCCCACATTCTGCCCCATCTTGGTGACTAGTGCCCTCAAATTACCCAACAGAGTTGACAACTTATCCCACAGAAGTCCTGATACGTGAGGGGGGGGACAAAAACAAGAGTGATGTAACCTATACTGAAGTATATATGATTTCTAGAAAAGTGATTGAAAAAGCATTGTGGGGAGACCAGCAGATGGCGTAATGGTTATGTTGCTGGACTCCCATGTAATCCAGTGGTTCGAGTCCTGGTCCAAAGGCTTAAACTCACTCTGGGCATGTATGTGTGCCCAAAATCCAGAGAGGAGAGTGGAGAAGGGATCAGATCTCACTTTCTCTCTGTCCCTCTGGCAAGCACACGTGCCCTATAGCTAAAATCTGTCTTAAAAAAAAAAAAAAGAAAAAGAATTGTGGGCATAAAAATTAAGAGACTTTTCAACTGTGTGGCTGAGATACTTTTTTTTAGGGGTGGGGGCTGTGGTATCAAGCACACATACTTCCTGAGCATGAAACAGGAATCAGATTAAGTCACTTCTTAAACTCTTCAACGAAAATTGTCCTGAACCTTCTCAGGTGGCTTCAGCATCGTGCAGTGGAGGGAGGACCAAATCCTCCCTTCCTTCCTTCTTTTTCTTTCTTTCCCTTCCTTCCTTCCTTCCCTCCTTCCTTCCTTTTTTTTTCTTCTTCTTTCATCTCTTTCTTTTTCCTTCCCTTCCTTTTTTCTCCCTCCCTTTCTCTCTTCCTTCCTTCCAATTGCCATAGAGCATATATACTCACCAGAGAGGGAAACAGAGACAGAGATGGAGAGAGGGAGAAAGCACCCCACAGTGTGCCATGGTCATGCTGCAACCCCACTGCTTCCACTTCTCCTTACTTTCGGGACTGGAGTATGCACGCACGAACACCCAGCAAGTTTTTTAAGTCACTGGTTCTGGGATTCAATCATGTGCTTGGCCGTGTAGGATCCAGCTCCTTTAACTTTCAGACCATGGGACTGGCCCAAATAATATCTACCTTTCTTTCTTCCTTTCTTTTTTCTTCCTTCCTTCCATTTCTTTTTTTTGTTTGTTTGCGATGTTTTTTTGTTTGCAATGAGCATGTGTTCATGTGCTCATCAGAGAGGGACAGAGAAAGAGAGGGAGAGGGAGAAATCATCCCCCCCGGAGATGGTCACACCACAGTTGCTTCTCCTCTGGGGATTTTGAGACACACATATGTGCCCGGTGTGATTTTTAAGCTGGCTGACCCAGGACTCATCTGCACAGTGAGCCATGTAGATCCAGCCGGCCATGTGGGTCCAGTCACCGTAACCACCACGCCACTGGCTTGCCCTAGGAGTGGTCTTTCTACTATAGTCTCTCTCTTACTTCAACCCTTCCCACTTGTTCCTGAGAAGTTAATTGTAAAACTCAGAGTAATCTGATTATTTCTTTGTTTAGAAACCTTTGATGAGTTTCCATGGTCTGCAGACCAGAGTCCAAACTTCTTAGCTAGAGGGGACCAGTTTCCATAGCTTCCTGTTTTCGTTTCACGTGTACCAATTTTCTTAACAACTCAACTGTGCAGGAGGCAGCCTGCCCAAGAGTGTTCTGATTTCTTCTCTTCTGTCAAGTGCTGTGTTCTTTTCGTTGCTTAAGTCCCACACGCACATGTGAAAATGCTGCTTACTCTTCAGGTCCAACCCAAACCCTTCCGTATGTAGAGAGTGTTCCCCTTTATGTGCGTTGCAATAAAGTTTTGTAGGCTGGTAATACTGCCTTTGATGAGTATGATGGAGCTAATGCTATTAGTCTTTCAATAGCTTGAATTACTTTGTTCTTGGTTTTGACTTTTTGTTAAATATATGAAAGATATTAATAAAAAAACATATCTTCTAAGATTATTCAAAATAGTTTCCAAGGTTCTAGATTTTCCTTCCTAGGAATATTTTTTCATTACTAAAGACTAAAGAAGGATGCAAGTATAGGAAAAGAAAATGCATGTTGTCATTCACCTATAAATCTCTCTCTTTTTTCTTTTTTTGGAGAGGTTTTTGTACAGGGCACGTATGCTCACCAGAAAGTCAGAGAGGGACAGAGACAGAAAGCGAGAAGTCACCCGCAGGGGGGATGATCACACCTCAATCCTGTTTTCCTCTGTTCTCCTCTCAGGATCTCAGGCATGCACGTACACACCTCTGGCATGAGTTTTAGCCACTGGGTCTGAGACTCGAACCTCGGTTGACTATATGGGAGTCCATTGACATAGCCATTATGCCAACTGCTGGTCCTTACCTTACTCTTATTTCTCCTTGGAGCACACCCTGGGCCCAGTATGAGCTAAATTTTACAATAGATCTTTTTACGTCTGGTGTGAAATTTCACAGCTAAAGCCAACTAAAGGGAGAAAACAAGGTCTTGATGCTTAGGCATTATATTTGCATGGTATACATGTTCACTTGCCTGGTCATTGCTCAGTAAGTCGGCAAGCTAAACTTGGACTCTGACAGCTCTAATTTTCATAAAGGAATGACATGAGACAATGCATTTATCATTTAAACTTCATGACAGGCTTTGCAGTCCCCAAATGGAATGCTAAATCTATTTTTTGTTTGTTTTTAATTTGCTATAGGGCATGTGTGCTTGCTGGAGAAAGACACAGAGAGAGAACGTGAGAAAGCACCCCCAGGGAAGAGGACCATGCTGCAATTTCTTCTCCATTTTTTTCTTGGAATTTTGCAGACACACACACACATACACACACACACACACACACACAGTAGGCTGGTAATACTGCCTTTGATGAGTATGATGGAGCTAATGCTATTAGTCTTTCAATAGCTTGAATTACTTTGTTCTTGGTTTTGACTTTTTGTTAAATATATGAAAGATATTAATAAAAAAACATATCTTCTAAGATTATTCAAAATAGTTTCCAAGGTTCTAGATTTTCCTTCCTAGGAATATTTTTTCATTACTAAAGACTAAAGAAGGATGCAAGTATAGGAAAAGAAAATGCATGTTGTCATTCACCTATAAATCTCTCTCTTTTTTCTTTTTTTGGAGAGGTTTTTGTACAGGGCACGTATGCTCACCAGAAAGTCAGAGAGGGACAGAGACAGAAAGCGAGAAGTCACCCGCAGGGGGGATGATCACACCTCAATCCTGTTTTCCTCTGTTCTCCTCTCAGGATCTCAGGCATGCACGTACACACCTCTGGCATGAGTTTTAGCCACTGGGTCTGAGACTCGAACCTTGGTTGACTATATGGGAGTCCATTGACATAGCCATTATGCCAACTGCTGGTCCTTACCTTACTCTTATTTCTCCTTGGAGCACACCCTGGGCCCAGTATGAGCTAAATTTTACAATAGATCTTTTTACGTCTGGTGTGAAATTTCACAGCTAAAGCCAACTAAAGGGAGAAAACAAGGTCTTGATGCTTAGGCATTATATTTGCATGGTATACATGTTCACTTGCCTGGTCATTGCTCAGTAAGTCGGCAAGCTAAACTTGGACTCTGACAGCTCTAATTTTCATAAAGGAATGACATGAGACAATGCATTTATCATTTAAACTTCATGACAGGCTTTGCAGTCCCCAAATGGAATGCTAAATCTATTTTTTGTTTGTTTTTAATTTGCTATAGGGCATGTGTGCTTGCTGGAGAAAGACACAGAGAGAGAACGTGAGAAAGCACCCCCAGGGAAGAGGACCATGCTGCAATTTCTTCTCCATTTTTTTCTTGGAATTTTGCAGACACACACACACATACACACACACACACACACACACACACACACACAGTGTATATTTCAAGTTGTGAGGTCTGGGACTTAAACCACACAGTTGGCCATGGGATTTCCAGATGTCTTTTTTTTCTGTAGAGAGGTTTTTGCTATAAGGCGCTTGTGCTTGCTGGAGAGACAGAGAGAAACAGAGAGACAGAAAGTGAGAAATCATCCCCAGAGGGGATGGCTATGCCACAATCCCCTCTCTGTCTCCTCTATTCTTTCAGGATTTTGGGCACACACACACACACACACACACACACACACACGCTCAGCATGAGTTTTAAGCTGCCCCAGGTCCGGGACTTGAACCGCAGTCTACTACGTGGGAGCCCAGTGATGTAACCATTCTGCTCTCTGTTGATCCCTGGGTTCCAGCTGTCTTCACCACCACACCACTAGCTGTGCCTGGATTGCTAAATCTTTTAAAATCACTTTCCCGGTGTTCCAAGTGGGACATTATACTTGAATTGGGTCATCTTGAATTCATCAGCTACAACCAAGGAACTGGAACAATTGTCAGTGTATCAATGATGCCCAAAGACAATGAACCATCAGAGTCTGGCGAGCGATACAGGCACGGGTGCATACACACATCAAAGCCAATAGTAGTAACAAGTAAACAAGATAGCCCTTCACGCTGGTTTTTGGAGTTTCCTATAATCAGGTGATTATCAAAAATGTCATCAAAAGAGCCTAGAGAGGAGAGAAGGAAGTCTGAGCCAATTGTGTAAAGAGCGCATTCCAGGTATCCTACTTTCCCCTCCTTTATCCTTGTAATGGTGTGCGTGTGTACGGGAGAGGGAGGGATGTGGTCACCCTCCACAGTCTGGTGGCACTGAGATCCCCTCCCTCCAGTCCTCCAGTCTCCTGATCCCAGGGCACCTGTGCTGCCAAGGCCAGGGATTCCGACCGTGATTGCCAGTCAGGATGCCAGGAAGCCAGGTTTGAGTTCATCTCTCATTTGCAAGACTGGCTCTCAGGGAATGTGGTCGGATTTTCTCTCTCATCACGAACAACCAGATGTCTTCAGCCTTCCAGAGGGTGTTGGCGGGAGTGGGGCAGAGGCATTCTGAGGCTTGGGCTTCCCAGGGAGCTTCTTCCAGGATTCATAAAGAGATGCATGGAGGCCGAGTTGGGAATGAAACCACGGCTAGTGTCGGAAGGTGAGGCAGCCCTGTGAAAGTTTGAAAGTTTGGATCCTGACCATAGAGATCATGTTATATGGGGTAGCTTATTTTGTATTTTTTAAAAAAGCTAAATCATGCATTATTTGCATTTGAACTGACTTACTCTTTTTTTTTTGAGAGAGTTTTTTTTTTTTTTCTATAGGGCCCATATGCTCTCCAGAAAAAGAGAGAGAGACAGAGAGACAGAAAGCGAGAATTCATCCCCCGGGGAGGATGGCTATGCCACAATCCCTTCTCCTCCATCCTCTCGGGATCTTGGGCACTCATGCACATGTGCCTGGCATGAATCTAAGCCACCAGGTCTGGGACTCAAACCTTGATTGACTACATGGGAGTCCAAGCGACATAGCCGTTATGCCGGCTGCTGGGCCCTTTACTCATTCTTTAATCACTTAAATAATGCATTATAGAGATATGCTTCATCTTGTTTTGGAGGTTTTTGCTTTAGGGCATGTGCACTCTTGGGGGGGGGAGAGAGAGAGAGAGAGAGAGAGAGTGAGAGACAGTGAGGGAAAGTGAGAAATTTCCCCCAGGAAGGACGGCCATGCTGCAATCCCTTCTCCTCCATTCTCCTCTGGGATCTTGGGTGCGCATGCACATGTGCCTGGCATGATTTTCAAGTCACCAGGTCCAGAACTCAAACTGCAGTTTGAGTTTGAATCGTGATTGGCCATGTGGGAGTCCAATGACAGAACCGCTATGGCATCTCCCGGTCCCAACACGCTTCATCTTAATCAATAGATGAGTTCCTCAATTTCCCTAAAGCTCGGCTGGGGAAAACCAGAGTAAGGTATAAGGAGTGCAGGTTTGGGATTGTCATTGAGCTTGGTTTGAATCTCTCTCTTTACTTTCTGTGCTGTGTGATTTAGGTGAGCATCCCTGACTCTCAGCCCCCTACTCTAGAGAAGGGATTGGTAACAGCTACCTGACAGTAATGGTGGAGTACGGTGTGTGAAATGTGTAGCCCTACTTTGATAAAGGAGTGCTGGTGGGGTTACTGATAAGAAAGGAATTCTCTTTCTCATAAGAAAGGGGAAAACCAAAATAAGACAAAAACAATCAAATCCTGGATCCTAAAGGATTATATAATAGCCTATCAATTTGACAATAATTGTCTAGATAGGAGCGAATTCTAGAGAAGTGTGTCACTTCCATGAAACAAAAGTTACTGGGTCCACTCCCTTCTGATCATCAGTGAGGGAGATTATGGTTTGGATGGTGACAGAAGGCAGCACTGAGTAGCTACTATGATGCTGACAGTTGGTAAGCACCTCCCTGGGCCAGGGCTTCAGTGCAAGTGATCTCAGCTTCTGTTCTCTCTCTGGATCTTAAAACAACCCGGTGAGATGGGTCCTGTGATTAGCCCCATCGCGGAAACCAGGCAGAGAGGTTTAGTGAATTGCTCAAGGGCATGCGGCCATAAGTGACAAAGCTAGGATCAAAATAGGCAGTTGGGAAGTCTTCTGGTTCTCTCTAATGACCAAGATGTCCTGTCATAGCTTAGTTGGCAACATTGTTTCTTTCTACGTGGAACAGAAACTAATGGTCATCTTGCAATTTGGGACATCTTTCTTGTGATGAAAGAGGGTTTTGGGAGCTGGTAGGTGGCGAGGTGGTTAAAGTGCTGGACTCCTGCATAGAAGACTGTGGTTTGAATCCTGGACCTGGTGGCTTGCTTTCTCACTTTTCCCTTCTCTTGCTCTCTTGGTCTCTTTGGTCAAATTAAAAAAACAATACATAATAATAACAGATAAAATGAAATAAATAAATAATTAAAAAAAAAAAAGACATAGGGTCTCAGCGGGCCAGCAGGTGGCATCGTGGTTAAGGTGCTGGATTCCCACATGGCTGACTGCAGTTTGAGTTCTGGACCTCGTGACTTGAAAATCACAACAAATAAATACATATATAAAGATATAAATATAAATATATATATATATATATATGTGTATATATATATATATATATATTTTAACAAAAATGAAAGAGGATCTCAGTGATACCCATGCACTTGGCATAAAGACTAAATAGTGCTGGCTGACTACAAATCCCTTTTTCGTAATCACCGGCTTTCCCACCTGACGCGGGTGGAGAGCAGGGAGGCCAACGGCAGGGCTGTGGCTGTTCAGCACTGTCCGAGCTTCTGTCTCTTGGGTAAGTGTGAGGACATGCTAACCTGCAGTCCCACCTGCTCTGCAGGGCGCTTTGTGCCGCTGCCCTGACTGTGTGGTTTTATAGCATCTGTGCTGGCTATTCTTCTCTGCCCTGAGGTGGGGTCACCACCTTCAGGTCCCGCAGAAACCAGGCTCTTTCCCGTCATGCAGGCAAGAAGCATACACTCAGGCAGTGATGGACGCCAAGGAGGCAGGATGAGAAACAGTGTTCTCAGGGCTCGTTCTCTGAGTCTAGATTTTGAAGGTCTAGAGACAGTTCAGTGTCATCCTGAGGCAGGCCCTAAAAGGCGCTTCCGCTGGGAGAGGTAAGCTGGAAACTGTCCCCAAGCTGGGAATGGGTCAGTCTTCATTTACAAGCCCGCTATTTAGTATTGATTTCCCCAGCGCAGGACGGTTACCACTCTGTTTTTAGGCAGAAAGGAATTCATGACGGGAAGTTAGATTCTTACAAAATACCCAGGGGCCAGCTGGTGGCATAGTGGTTAAGGCGGTGGACTCCCACATGTCGGCAGTGGTTTGAGTCCCAGATCCAGTGAGGGACAGCCTGCTGTGGCTGGATCAGAGACCAGAAAGTGGCAGTGCTTCAACTACCTCTTTTTTTTTTTTTTTTTTGGAGAGGTTTTCATTATAGGTCTCGCCAGACAGACAGAGAGAGACAGAGAGACAGAAAGCGAGAAATCGCCCCCCAGGGGGGATGGTCACGCCGCAATCCCTTCTCCTCCATTCTCCTCTCGGGACCTTGGGCATGCACGCACACACAGCTGGCGTGAGTTTTAAGCCACCGGGTCCGGGACGCGAACTGCGGTCGACTACGTGGGAGTCCAGTGACATAGCCATCACGCTAACTGCTGGTTCCCTCAAGTACCTCTTAACACCCAGAAACCAGAGTTTAAACAACAGCATACCAAAGCGGAAAAATACCGCGTGTCATGGGCCCGCAGACAGTGTGGTGGTTAAAGTAGCTGGTTCTCACATGAGAGAGCATGGTTCAGGTCTCGGCACCTGGGGGTTGAAAAACACCCTGGTGAGAGTGCGTGCATACTCAGAGTCCTGAGAGGAGGATAGACGGGACTGTGGCAGGGCCACCTCCCCTCAGGGGTGATTTCTCATTTCCTTCTCTCTTCCTCTCTCTCTGTCTCTCTCTGGTGACCACAGGCTCCCTATAGCAAATTAAAAAAAAAGAAATACCACGTGTCAGTGACCTCCTTGCTTGCCAAAGATAGCCAGAAATGAGACCAGCAGGTGGCGTAATGGTTATGTTGCTGGATTCCCATGTAGTTGATCCTGGTTTGGGTCCTGGACCCAGTGGCTTAAAATTTACATGGGATGTGTGTGTAGATGTGCCCAAAATCCTGAAGAAGGAATGGAGGAGAAGGGATTGTGGAGTGGTCATCCCCCCAGGGGGTGATTTCTCACTTTCTGTCTCTCTGTCTCTGTCTCTCTGGTGAGCACACATGCTCTATAGCAAAAACAAAACAAAAACAAAAACAAAAACAAACAAAATCAAAGTAAAACAAAACAAAACAAAACACACGGAAAAACCTCTCTAAAAAAACCCAAAAAAAGACCCAGAAATGGGTGCAGCTTGTGCTCTCCCTTGCCTTCTAAAACCCACTAGAGTGCATTGACTTTTATGTAGGACATGATCTGCAGGAGAGCCTGAGAAATGTAGTCTTTTAGCTTTATAGATGTTGCCTTTCAAGAAAGAACAAAAAGGTAGATCATGTACGCTGAGCATCAATCGGCCATGTCTGACACATTCGGTTCTCATGTCCCATGTGCTTCTTTCTTTCTTATTTTTTAGAAAGATTTATGATTTATTTATTTATTTATTTGTTTGTTTGTTTATTTATTTATTATTTTAAATTCACCGGAAAGAGAGAGAGAGTGAGAGAGAGAGAGTGAGAGAGAGAGAGAGGAAGCAAACCTCCAGGTCTAGGACTCAAACCATGGTCGGCCATGTTGAAATCCAGTGCCTTAACCACGGCGCCACCTGCTGCCCCTCCATGTGTTTCTTCTTCTGTATTAGCCTTCAGGCTTGAGGAAAGACCAGTGTAAAAGCTCAGACCTTAGACCAGCTCTCCTGGAGAGTGTGAGAAAAGGGAATATCTGGTTGGGAATGTGAAATCGTGCAGTGCTGGGGCCAGGCAGTAGCACAGCAGTAACACAACTGGACCCGCACAGGCAGGTCCTGGGTTCATGCCCTGGGCTCTCTGTGCACCCCAGCCTGCGAGTGCCTGTGTCTCTGGGCCTACTGAGACTGGGAGTGAGCTGTGGTGTAGGGATCCTGTTGGGGTCGCCTGTCTCCTTATCTTTCTCTTATGAAAGAAATAAATGGGTAAACTAAAAAAAGAAAAAAAGTGCCTGTCAAGAACTGCGGGGACCCTAGGACGCCATGCTGACACCCTAGCCTGCCGCTGTGTCATGGTGCTGGAGAGGGGCGAGTTCAGACTCGCGACATTGCCGCTCCTGGCAAAGGCAGCCCTAGAGGCAGGATGGCGCTTGTGCCAGTTCCTCATGCCCCTGCCCTGGACTCCACAGGGTGATGCCCATCAGGGACGCCTGTGCGTGCAGTGGGCGGCATTGCAGGGCGGAGCACCTGCTTTGTAGTAAGCAGGGACAAGCCTGCTCGCTGTCCAGGGGACAGCTATCTCATCTTGCAAGGCTGCTGGCTGCAAACACAGCCCTCGGAAATGGCCTGGGTAGTGTGCAAGGCTCGGCGTTCTGGGCACACCCAGGGAGAACGAGCCGAGAAGCCTGGGGCCCGAGGAGCAGCGCCTCTCCTAACCTCCATCCTTGCCCTTCCCGCTCTGCTTCCTCCGTTTCCAGGCCCGGGTGGGAGCCATGGTGTCATGGACGCCTCTCAGGGGAACATGGGTCTTCAGGGACCAGCTTCTCCTCTTCCCAGGGAACCTTCTCCCCTTTGCCAACCCTGGCTTATTTGGCCTAGTGCGTGTGTGTGAGTGTGTGTATTTAAGTTGATGTGTTTGCTGCTGAGGGACAGAGAGGGAGGTGGGAGAGAGAACGCCCAACAGTGTCTTTTTTTTTTTTTTTAAGAATGATTTTATTTAACTTTATTTATTTATTTTAACTTGACCAGAGAGGGACAGAGTGAGAGAGAGAGAGAAAGGGAAATTGACAAAGCAAGCTGCCAAGTCTGGGACTTGAACTGCAGTCGGCCGTGTGGGAATCCAGTGTCCTTCACCACCATGCCACCTGTCAGCACCCCAACAGGGTCTTGACACTCTAATTTCCCCCCAGCTTCAGCCTGGGATACTCTGGGGGGGTCCTGTAGATGCAAACGTAGAGCTTTCCCAGGGGGGCAGTCCCACAGAGCTTCCTGTCTCACTGCGGTGCCATCTCCTGGTCCCAATGTCAGGCTTAATGTTATTAAGAGAGGCGGCTGTTGCTTTAAGGTCCTGACTGGTGGGGTCTTGCCTCCCCTGGCTGCCTCCCAGTGGTGCTGCCCAAATACTTGGCTCCTCTGTAGAACGACCTGATCACCTGATCGATCACCCAGTGTTCCGAGAAAGGGTATCTTGTGATTGCTTAGACTGGCAGTGCTGATGTGGACACCATTGGTTCCCCCATTGTCTTCACCTCTGCAGGACCCTCAAAGCGCAGTGTTGCAGTGACCATCTGCACTCACTGTACCCAGGCCTGGAGCTGTGTCCTATTTAACGTGCCTTGCAATTCCTTTTAAGACAGGTTGGAAAGGCAAAGGGGTTATATTAATGATGTGATTTGTCTCTTCTCTTGTTTTGAGAGAGATTTTTACTGTAAGGATGCGTGTGCTCACCAGACAGAGAGAGAGAGAAAGTGAGAAATCTCCCTCCAGGGGGATGGCTACGCCACTATCCTTTCTCCTCCATTATTTTCCTGGGATCTTGGGCACACACATACATGCACACACACACACACACACACACATATACGAGTCCAGTGAGTTTCAGGCCTCCAGGTCTGGGACTTGAACCACACAGTTGGCCATGTGGAAATTCAGCACCTTAACCACTATGCCACCTGCTGGCCCCAACAATTTTTCTCCTCTTAAATGACCAAGACCTCATACAATTATAAAATAGTACTGGCCCAATCTGGTGGCAAGGTCGGTGGTGAACTGCAGTGCTGGAAGTCTGTGGGTTCAGATCCCCAGGTAGGCTTGTAAACATGCCCAGTGTGTGGGTGGGCACTGAATATTCTGACAAGTCAGAGGGCTGTGGAAAGGCGATCAAAAAGTGATGAGGAGCCTGCAGGTGTCATGGTGGTTAAGGTACTGGACTCTCATAGGATCGGCTGTGGTTCGAGTCCCAGAACTGGCAGTTTGCTTTCTTATTATCCCTCTCTCTCTCTGTCTCTCTCTGGGGAGTGCACGTGCTCTGTAACAATTTAAAAATAATAATAATGATAAATTAAAATTAAATAAATAATTGTCTAAAAAAAGGTGAGGAAACCCTTTTGAAAGTGTCCCCTCCCCATTTCTCTCTCTTGTGCACATGTACACACAGTTGATTGTGAATAAAATACAAACTAAAAAGCAAACCAAAGGGCCCAGTGCAGCTGGCCTTCTGCAGGCTGACTGCAATAATTTAATAATTTTGGTGGTGGCAATTACGTATGAGGGTACTTAAAAGTCTGTGAAAAAATGGAAATAAAATATGAGTTTATTGGGCCAGATCAATGGCCTGGTATTTAAGCAGCTAGATCTCACATGGCCAACCATAGGGTTCAAGTCCTGGACCTGCTGGTTTGAGGAACAGGCCAGATATGCCCAAAATCGCAAAAGGAGGGAGAGATGGAGGAGAAGGGATTGTGATGTGACCATTCCCCATGGAGGAGGCTTTCTTCTTTCTCTTTCTGGTGAGGACACACGCTCTCTAGGAAAAAGAAAAAAAAAAAGAAGAAAAAGAAAAAAAAAAGAAGAAAAAGAAAAAATGTTATTTAAAGTATGCGTTTATTTTGGTATTAAAAACTTCTGAAATCCTATGTACTTTTTCATGGACTTTTTTTTGGAGAGGTTTTTCGCTATAGGGCGCGTGCACTCGCCAGCCAGACAGAGAGAGATAGGGAGACAGAAAGCGAGAAATCACCCCCCAGGGGGGATGGCCATGCCACAATCCCTTCTCCTCCATTCTCCTCTCGGGATCTTAGGCATGCACGCACACCAGCGTGAGTTTTAAACCACCGGGTCTGGGATGCGAACCGTGGTCGACCGTGTGGGAGTTCAGCGACATAGTCATTATGCTAACTGCTGGTTCCTTCATGGATTTTTTTTTAAAAAAAGAATTATTTTTATTTATTTATTGATTGATTTATTTTAATTTGACCAGAGAGAGACACACACACAGAGAAAGGGAAAGTGAGAAGGCAAACTACCAGGTCTGGGGACTCGAACCATGGTCGGTCATGTGGGAGTGTCCAGCATCTTAGCCACTATGCCACCTGCTTGTCCCCCTCCATGGACTTTTTGAAGACCCTGCACATTATATTTTAAGCCCACAAAGGCCTTTTCTGCTTTCCCTGGCTCCACTCTCCAGAACAGCCAGATCGAACATCTGTAAAATTCCTTAGGTAGTTCCAAAGGCTACACACTCTGGTTAGACAAAGACCAGAAAGGAAGATGTTTGTGTATAGATTAGATGGACTTAGAGGAAGCATACGTCAGCCTGAATTTAAAGAGTGTTTCCAGACATGCACCACCTCTTCCAATGTCCCCACACGGCAGGTAGCTCAGACGAGACGGCAGTCCATCCTGAGTGGGACACCCCAGGAGAACAGCGGAGCTCATGACGTGAGTGCATTTCTTCCTGGTCATCCAAAACTTAGGTCCGAGGGGAGCATACCTGACTTTTCCCAAATTCGTACTTAATTATGAAAGAGAAAGCAAAAGATAAATCTCTCACCAAATGTTTTTTTCTTAGTTTCTAGGTGGCTGGTTAATGGAACTTTATTATTCTGTCTATAAATACCGATCTTTCTATTAGTGTCAATAAAAAAATCCATAGATATTAGAGTTGTTTCTAGTTTAGCCATGGTAATTGACTGTGAATAAACATGGCGTGTTTAAGGGACACACGCGTTTGAATAGGGAAGCCGTGTGGTGGTCCCTGGTGCAATGAATGCACTTTGCTACGGGATAGCTGCTGTTCGGAGCTGAGGCTGGAATGAGAGAACGGGCAAAGAGCCTGGGGGACAATCACAGGAGACAAATTCTGTCTGGACCCAGAATACATTCAGAGACTATCCGGGTAGAGGAAGCACCCACATATCTTTGCCTACCTTGTCAGCAGTGCAGGCTAAAATCTGGACAGGACAGGCAGCTGGAGTCCTATTGCCTTCTTGGAGAAAAGTGCCCGTGGACGGGGTGGGGCTCTCAGGAAGAGAGACCAGTGGCAGGGAAGAGGAAGTGCGTGCCTTCGCCCATTTGACTGGTCGGTTTGACAGCTGCGCGCATGTCAGTGCCGTCTCAGCAGAGACTGCGAGCGCACGCTAACTGCACACGGCATCAGCTGGACTGACTTGTCCTCTGAGGATCAGCTGTAGATGCAGCGGTCGTTGGATTAAAGTGAGGTCGTTAACAGATACATGGTGTGTTGACAAATCAAGGTGCTAGCCGATGACAGGAAAGGGAGGAAGGGGCAGGTTCAGAGCGTAGATTTTTGCAGCTTAAGGGCTCACGTTATCTACAGGCTGGCTGCCTGCCTCTGCCAAGTGATGTAACCTCTGTACACTTACTAAACTGTAAAGTACAGGAAGTGTTCTGCTGGGTAAGGGTAGGGGTCCGTGGGCCCTGGTGTACAGCAGTGACCAGCATGTCCATGGTCCTTGAGTGCCTGCCCTTCTCCTTTACTAGGTAGCTATCCTGGTCTGTCAAAGATCACCAGCGTCCTTAGATACGATTTTTCTTTCTTTTGCTGTAGGGTGTGCATGTTTGCTAGAGAGAGACAGATGAGACAGGGGAAGTGAGACATCACTCACTGGGGGGATGGCCAAGCTGCAATCCCTTCTCCATTTGCCCCTCGGGATTTGGGGTGCTTATACACATGATCCCAGTGTGATTTTCCAGCCGCCAGGTCCAGGACTCAAACCATAGTTGACCACATGGAAATCCAGCACCTTAATCACCACGCCACCTCTGGCCCCTCAGACACTATTTTCAGCTACCATCCGATTTGACTTCTATGCCACCTTTTGCATATCTGACCCTTCCCTCCTTCGAGATGCCTGCTGCCGATTCTTTGCTTTTCTGATTCTTCCCATCCTCTCTGATCCTTTTCAAGCCTCCTTGGCTTTCCCCCTCCCCTGGCAGATCTTGGTGGTGCTCCCAGGGTGTTGCTGTGTCTTTTGGATCATCCTCTCTGTTCATCCCATCCTTTCTCATTCTACTTTTGGGCTGATGATTGCTAACATATATCCCTTGTCCGAATCTCCTACGTCCTTGGTCCAATGGCTTATGGGACATGTACCCTTGTGTGTCTCAAAGGCATTTCCAACGCAGTGCATCTAACATGGGAACCACTTTCCCCCTCCAGCATGGTTCTCCTCTACGTTTTTATTGGATATCAATCATCCACCCAGTCACCCAAGAGTAAGACTTGGGAGACACCCTATATTGGCCCATTTTCTCCTTCTCCAGATGTCACCAGCTGCCACATATGCCTCCTCAGTGTGTTTTTGGTCAACTTCCTCTTCTTCATCCCCAGTCCTACTCCATCACATTCGGCTTTGAGGTGCCTCTGGGCCCACGTGTGGCCTCACTTCAGTCCACTATCAAAGTCAGCTTTCTGCTGAGGAAGTGAGACTGTCATTGGCCACTCAGTACTGGAAGTGCACGAGTGATGAAACCCTAGTGTCCTTTTCTCCTCTGTGGCTTTTGGGATCCGTTCCTCTGCCTGATCCCTGCCACCTCCGGGCCAGCTCATCCACCTGTTGCCCGGCAGCACCAACTCCTGGGCCGTTGCACGTGCTGATTGAGCTCCCTGGAAATGAAGGTTGATGGTTATCAGGTCTCCAGTAGCACGCTGAATATAGAGTATTTAAGCCAGTTACACGGTCCGCCCCCCTCCCCCCAAGACAGAGGTTTCCTCAAACCAGGGATCCCATCTCCTTCATTTTTGGTCCACAGACAAATACGCGGTGGGAGCCCAGGGCATGGTAAAGTGATCAGAAAACAATTCTTTATCTGGAGTAGGCTCTACTTCTCCTCCGCCGACTCTGTTAGAAAACTGCTAGCCCGGGCTTTACCGCTCCTCGCCTGCCGGCACCGCACAGGTGAAGGGCAGCCCAGTGGCTGGTCGCCTGCAAGCTCGACTGGGTGGCTGCCCGCGCGCCTGCGCCCTCTGCCTCGCTACTCCCGGCGCGTCTCTGTGCGCGTGTGTGTGTGTTTGCAGAGGGGGAGAGGCTTGGGTGGGTGCGCGGAAAGAGTTCAGCCTGAGTCCCAGCCTCATTCACTGATTTCGCGACAGCTGGACCGAGGCTGCTTACCCAAGTGGAACACAAGCACTGCCGCACCTCCACACTGCCCGCGGCTCCACTCAGCGGAGCAAACTGACCGACGGATTCGGGGGTGAGTAGCGGAAGCTTGAGCGCCGCGGCTGCACGGGGAGCTGTTCCTGGCGGTTCTGTCCTCCCACGGGCTGTGTGTGTGTGTGTGTGTGTGTGTGTGTGTGTGCGCGCGCGCGCGCAGGGGATGTCCCTGGGATTCCACGCCTGCTCCGAGGGCTCTCTGCCTGTATTCGAGTGCCTGTCCGCGCCGGTGCTGCCATTCCTGTGCTTGCCCCGGCAGGGATCCGAACGCCTTGCGCGCGGCGAGGGAGTTTGCGGGGATTCCCTGGCTTCGCACGCAGCGGCTGGTGGGGTTCCCCTGGAAGTCTCCCGAGAAAGCTGGTGGCGGGGAAGCCCCGGCTGTGAGCAGCTTGGCAGGCCCGAGATCTGGGACCCGGGCCGGCTCAGCTCAGCCAAGGGAGACGCCAGAGCGGACCCTGGCCGTCAGCCTCTCCGCTGTTCTGCCGTAGCCGTCCTCCTCGTTTCTCAGGAGCAGCACAAAGGCGAGCCGCAGAATGAAATCCAAAGCAGCCAAGCCCGGATCTCTCCCACCTGGTGCACATCCCCTCAGGCGGGAGGCGTGGAGTGGAGGTCCCCGAGATTATGGGCGTAGGTTTACCCCGGGGCACACCTGTTTTCGGCTCCCACTGATCTCAAGCTGGGTGCGGGATCGGCCGAGCGGTGGTTCACTCAAGTCTCTCCTCTGCAAATACGTACACGCCGGTGTGTGTGCGTGTGTGTGTGTGCGTGTGTGCGTGTGTGTGTGTGTGTGTGTGTGTGTGTGTCCCCGGCAGACAACACACACACCCCGGGCCAACATTCGCGGGGTGCATCCAGTAAATAGCACACCTCCCCGCCCGCTTGCGTGTGCTGAGCCGGCTCCGTGGGCTCGCGCGCGGTGACAGCGTGCCGGCATCTCTTTGTTTGGTTGTGGTTTTCCCAGCCCTCCGCACGGCAAATTGATTTTCGGTTTCGCTTGACACTGCGCTCTGGGATTTTAGCTTGGGCCACCACCTCGAATGCCCCTGGTATCTGTAATTGAATAGTTCTTTCGGGCGGGAGGCGGGGTTATTTTTAGCGTTGGGAATAAAGAGGCGAGCACGGTGACCTTTCGCGGCTGTCTTTGGCTTTGAGAACGTGCCTCTGATGGAGATGGAGCAGACGAGTTCCCATCCAGTCGCGCACACGTGCCAGCGCACAAATGTGCACACACATTTCTACAAACGCAGGGCCCCCTCCGACCCTTTATTTTCCTTTTTTAAAAAATCGGGACAGAGAAGATATTGTGTGTTTGCGATTAAAAAAAAAAACTTTCCTTTGTTCTTTTGGGCATTTTCTATTTCGAGTAATGGAGTAGGAGTTCGCAAAGGTTGCAATTAGTTCACGCGAATAAAGACACTGCCTCTGAGTCAGAGCTGCCAGGTTGGTAATTACTAACACAGAAAAGCAAACGCACTGTTTAAGGCAAAAGGGGCGGGGCGGGGGCAGGTCCGCGGCAGACAATGAGGGAGTCTCTGCCGACCGCCTGCTGCTTATTGTTCCGGGACTGGAGACTGCGAGCGGCAGCTGCTGGGCCCTCCCGGGCTTAGCTCCTCGCTGCCCTTGCGCCCCACTCACCGCGACCGCGATCGCCTAGCGCCGGCCTCCGGAGCGCGGAGACGGTAGCCCCAGCCCGCCTCGCTGACCATCCTCTCTCCGCTTTGCAGGTTGGCAGTGTCAAGCCCAAGGGTATAACGAGTCCAGGCGGCGAGGACCCAGCGCCGGCGGCGCAGCAGGGCGGAATGCGGTGTGGACAGCAGCGCTAAGTGCTCCCACGCTGGGCGCGTGGCGCGCTCGCTTCTGGCCTCGAGCCGAGCGGCGGCGGCGGGGGGGGGGGGGCACGGCACGCGACAGGCCGCCCGGGACGCGTAAGGCACCTGCCGCGAGCTATCGCCCCGAGGTGGACGCCAAGCAGGGCTCATCGCAAGACCGCTCGGACCCCTGCCCCCCGGGGCACGCGGCTGCCGAGGCTCGGGGCCGCGTCTGCGGTCAGGATGCCCTGGGCACCTCTCTGCTGGTGAGGATGCCCTACTGCGCGGCTCTGCAGCCCCAGCCCGGGTCGCAGGTGGGCACGACCGAGTGGGCCAGGCTTCGGCCCCTCGTGCGGGTGGATGAAAAGCGGTGGAGTCCTTGTGAGCTCTCAGCGATCGCCTCTGAATTCTAAGAGCCATGGACGAAGGTACTGGGCTGCAGTCCCGGGCGGGAGAGCAGCTGGAGGCTCGGGCCACAGGGGGAGCTGTCCAGGAGAAGTGCGCGCCGGAGACCCTCAGGTCTAAGAGTTTGCCAGTCTTGAACAGCGCTTCCTGCCGGCCGAACCTCAGCCCCGAGAGTGTAGACGCCAAGCCGACTTTGGGCTGTACGGATTCTTCAGGCCACCAGGAGTTGAAGCAAGGTCCGAATGCGTTGGTCCCCAGTCCCTCTGCCCCGTCCACTTCGGCAGTGTCGTCCACGCTGGCCACGCTCCAGGAGAGAAGGTGCCTCTATGTGGTCCTCACCGATTCCCGCTGCTTCCTGGTCTGCATGTGCTTTCTGACCTTCATCCAGGCGTTGATGGTCTCCGGGTACCTGAGCAGTGTCATCACCACCATAGAAAGGCGCTACAGTCTGAAGAGCTCTGAGTCGGGGCTGCTGGTCAGCTGCTTTGACATCGGGAACCTGGTGGTCGTGGTGTTCGTCAGCTACTTCGGTGGCCGGGGGCGGCGGCCCCTGTGGCTGGCCGTGGGCGGACTGCTCATTGCCTTTGGGGCTGCCCTGTTCGCTTTACCTCACTTCATCTCGCCGCCCTACCAGGTCCAAGAGTTGAACGCCTCGGCCCCGAACGACGGCCTGTGTCAGAGTGGCAACGCCACTGTCTCCTTGGAGCCTCCCCCCTGCCCGAAGGATTCGGGAGGAAACAGTCACTGGATCTACGTGGCTTTATTCGTGTGCGCACAGATTCTCATTGGAATGGGCTCCACACCTATTTATACCCTGGGACCAACCTATTTAGACGACAATGTCAAGAAAGAAAACGCGTCCTTGTACCTAGGTAAGGCGTTCTCTTAGATACGTTGGACTCATCCTGAAATTAATGTGACTTCCAAAAACCGAAGGAAGCATTTTCTTTCCCGTTTCCTATACATTGCACACTGAGTCACGTCATGTCTTAGCCTTGGTGCCTGCATTTACCCTGTAGGGGAGAACCAAGTAGCGGAGACTTCCTGGAGCTAGTGTTCAGCCCACACCCCACACTT
>NW_006203869.1:222113-247888 GCF_000334495.1 Tupaia belangeri chinensis
GCTTCTGACGTGTAGGGGGATGCCATTCTCTCTCCCTGTCTTGCCTGACTCTGGGAAAGCTCTACTTTGCCCAAGTTGTCTGCCAGTACTTGGTCAGGAAGGATTAGGGGTAACTAGTGTGAGGGGGCCGGCAGGCGGTGTGGTGGTTAAGGATGCTGGACTCCCACACGGTCCACGGCAGTTGGAGTCCCAAACCTGGTGGCATGCTTTCACAATTTCTCTTTCTCTCTGTCCCTCTCTGGTCAAATTAAAAGAAAGAGAGAAGGAAAGAAGGAAAGAAAGGGAGAAAGAGAGAAAGAAAGATAACATTTTTTTTTGGAGAGGTTTTTGCTATAGGGCATGTGTGCTCACCAGAAAGAGACAGAGAGATAGAAAGCGAGAAATCACCCTGCAGAGGGGATGGCCACACCACAATCCCATCTCCTCTATTCTCCTCTCGGGATCTTGGGCATGCACGCCCACGTGCCTAGCGTGAGTTTAAGTCACTGGGTTGGGGACTCGAACTGTGGTTGACTACTTGAGAGTCCGGCAACATAGCCATTGCGCCAATTGCTGGTCCCGATAAAATAATTCTTTAAAAAAAAAGTAACTAGCATGAGTTTTTAATTAGTAGCTGCTTTTGTTTGCAGCTGCTTCTAATTCCCTTCCTTAATGGAGAATAAAGGGGGCACCAGACTATATGAAACATGCTTTTTGTCCCCACGCTGGGACTTCTGGTGCATCACACACATCACTATTAAAATAACAACAAAATGGGACCAGCAGATGGCGTAATGATTACATCACTAGACTCCCAGGTAGTAAACCACAGTTTGAGTCCCGGACCTGGAGGCTTAAAACTCATGCCAGGCGCACGTGTGTTCACTTGTGTGTGTGTGTGTGTGTGTGTGTGTGTGCCCAAAATCCTGAGAGGAGGATGGAGGAGAAGGAATTGTGGCCTGGCCATCCCTCTGGGAGTGACTTTTCGCTCTCAGGTGAACACACACACCCTATAGAAAAAAAATTCTCAAAAGAAAAAAAAAAACAACTAAAAACCAAAACAACAAAAACAACCTGTGTGATATCAAGTGAGCGTGTTATCTTCACGCAGAAGCGATAGTGCAGTTTGTGAGGTTTAGCCAAAGTTGTTTTCATTGCTGGTTGAAGAACCTCATTCTAATTGCATAAATTTGGGAAGAACCCATCGCTAGTTTCTGAAGAGTGAGGGCTCTGGGATTTGATGTGTTGGCTTGAATAAATCGACACCCATGGACAGGGTGGTTGGGTTAAGCACAGGGTGGTTGTGTGAGGGCAGAGGCAGTTGTAGAGGGTAAGAAGTTTATTTCCTAGAACTCCGTGTGGCTGCCAGCACCTCCCTGTAGTAGCTGCTTCTTAAAACTGAACTTCTTAATTTTTAAGTTTATTTTTATAATCCCCCCCCCCTTTTTTTTGGTAAATTTTTGCTAAAGGGCATGTGTGCTCACCAGAAAGACAGAGAGAGACAGAGAGACAGGAAGCGAGAAATCACTCCCTGGGCGGATGGCCTTGTTGCAATCCCTTCTCCTCCATTTTTCTCTCAGGATCTTGGGCATGCACACACACGTGTCCAGCGTGAGTTTAAGCAACCCAGTCTGGGACTCGAACCACGGTGGACTATGTGGGAGTCCAGTGACATAGCCATTATACCATCTGCTGGTCCCTATTTTTATATTTTTAACTTTCAAAGGTTGCATCACTATCGAGAGAGAGGGCATCTCTCAATGGGGCATGATCATGCCACAACCCTTTTTCCTCCATAAAAACTGAAATTCTAGGGGCCAACAGGTAGCATAGTGGTTAAGGTGCTGGATTCCCACATGGCTGACCACGGTTCGAGTAGCAGACCCAGTGGGTTGCAAGTCACACCGGGTGTGTGTTCATGTGTACCCAAAATCCAGAGGGAAGAATGAGGAGAAAGGATTGTGGTGTGGCCCTCACTTTTTCTCTCTCTATCTCTCCCTGTGTCTCTGATGAGTACAGGTATCCCTAAAGCAAAAATTTCTCAAAAAAACAAAAGACTGAAATTCTAAGGGATAGATTTGAACCCATGATGAGGACAAGTAAGGAGATCCTTGTTTTTCTGGTTTTTAAAGTTGTGGTTTAGCTAAAATAAGATAAAAATTAAAATAAGAATAGTATTAGTTAATAAGCTAATATTGGTTATATTTAGCATTTCCCTAGCCATGTGCTGATAGAATCCTTAGTTTGGAAGTAATGAGATTGTCATAGGACAGATAAAATGATCCAATGTAAGGGGACTGTGCTTTCTCTTTGATATGGCTGCTGTCCCCAGAATCTGCTTTAAAAGCATGTTGGAGGAACCAGCAGTTAGCATAATGGCTATGTCGCTGGACATCTATGTGGTCGACCGTGGTTCGAGTCCCAGACTGGGTGGCTTAAACTCATGCCAGACATGTGTGTGTGTATGCCCAAGATCTTGAGAGAAGAATGGAGGAGAAAGGATTGAGGCATGGCCATCCCTCCCCTCCCTGGGGTGGGGGGGAGTGATTTCTTGCTCTTTGTCTCTGGCAAGTGCACACACCCTATAGCAAAAACTCCCCCCTATAAAATAAAAGGCATGTTGGAGTCTCTAGTAGTCCCCAGTAACTGGCCCAGTGCATAAGGACAAGAGTTTTACAACTTATTATTATTTTGGAGAGGTTTTCGCTATAGGGCACGTGTGCTCACCAGAATAAACAGAGGGAGACAGAGAGACAGAAGGGGAGAAATCACCCCCAGAGGGGATAGCCACACCACAATTCCTTCTCCTCTATTCTTCTCTCAGGATCTTGGGCATGCATGTGCCTGGCGTGAGTTTAAGCCACCTGGTCCAGGCCTCGAACTGCCATTGACTACCTGGGAGTCCAGCGACACAGCCATTCTGCTCACTGCTGGTCCCAGCTTATTTTTATTATTAAATGTAAGAAAGAAATTTCTTTTCTGGACAAAGGAAAATAGCTTCCCTGTTACCTTGCCTCTGTATTTTCTAACTTTATTAGGACAAATTTTAAATATACAGTATAGAAAAGTGGAAACAGGGAGCTAGCAGGTGGCGTGGTTAAGGGTTCTAGACTCCTACATGGCCGACTGTGGTTTGAGGCTCAGACCTAGCAGCTTACTTTTTCATTTTCTCTCCCATCCCCTCTCTAGTGAAATTAAAATAAATAAATTAATAAATGTAAATGGAATAACCGCCCCCACCTTTTTTTTTGAGACGTTTTTGCTATAGGGCGCGTGCACTCGCCAGACAGAGAGACATAGAGACAGAAAGCGAGAAATCACCCCCCAGGGGGGATGGTCACGCCACAATCCCCTCTCCTCCATTCTACTCTTGGGATCTTGGGCACGCACGCACACGTGCCCAGCCTAAGTTCTAAGCCACCGGGTCCGGGGCCATTACGTCACCTGCCGGCCCCAATACAGACTTTTTGAAGGGACAAAACTAGCTGATTTGAAGAATGTTCCATGTTTTAGATTTATCTGATTATTCCTCATAATGGTTTACCTGGTTCCTCTATCCCCATCTTTCTTGTATACTAGAAATGTAGTCTAAAGGCTTGGTTAAATTCAAACATATTTGGTCAGACTGCTCCGTAGGCGATGCTGGTTTTATTTTGCATACGGCTGGTCGTTCATAGTGCTGTTCAGTTTCATCGCTTGACTGAGTGGATGGTTGTCGGGTCTGGTCTTTCCATTATGAAGATACATCTCTCCCTTTGAAAATAATACGTAATCTGTTGAATGATACCTCAACTCTGCGTCACTATTGCATTTGTTTTTTTATATCCTTGCTGATCTATTTTTTCATTATCATTATTACTACTTATACATTTAATCGCTATACATCATGTAGTTTGTAAAGAGACTTTACCCAGCATGATACATGTCTCAGTCCAATCGAGAATACTATACACATCCTCATAAACTAATAACAAGCTATATCTGTGCCCCACAAATACCATACCTCTCTGTTTTCTCCCCAAATTATCATTGCCTCCATTTCCAGTGGAAACATGGGTCTCCTTCCACCCCACTGCTAAGTACTGTGGATGCTAACCTGGGCCTTGTCAAAGTCACAAGCAGAGCCCTATGCAAAAAACCAGCATCCACCAGAGATTTCTCTTTTCTGTTCATGGCTACTCCCCAAGACGAAGAGCAGCAAGTGTACAGGGGTCTTCAAAAAGTTCATGAAGAATGTGTATCATAAAACAAACAAACAAAAAATAAACAAAACTATGCATGGCTTTCAATTTTCTTTTTTATGCCTTAAAATAAACTTGCACTTTTTTTTCCCATGAACTTTTGGAAGTTCTCTCATATATTAAATATAATTTCTGTGCTAGGCACTATGCCGATTCGGGGAAGACCCGATGTGAGAGAGTCCCAACAGTTGAGCTTTCAGAGTGAAATGAAGAAATATTGCCAGTTCAAGGCAGGAGTGTGAAATGACTTGTGTAAGGGGAAGACAGTAATAGGATTGGTGTCTGCTTTCTTCTCGTGTTCTCATTTTAAAAGCTATTGGCTGAATTTTTTTTTTTTTAAAGAGATTTTTGCTATTGGACATGTGTGTTTGCTGGAGAGACAGAGAGGGACAGAGAGACAAAAGGCGAGAAACCACCCCCCCAGGGGGTAATTCTTCTTTTTCTTTTCCTTTTTTTAAGAATTATTTATTTATTTAATTTCTATTGTTATTATTATTTTTTAATTTGACCAAAGAGAGACAAAGAGAGAGAAAGGGAAAGTGAGAACTTAAGAGCCAGGTCTGGGACTCAAACCACGGTCAGCCATGTGGGAATCCAGTGTCTTTAACCACCATACCACCCTCCAGCCCTATGTAATCCCTTCTCCTCCATTCTCTTCTTGGGATCTTGGGCATGCACACACATGTACCCGATGTGTTTTAAGCCTCCAGGTCTGGGACTCAAACTGTGGTCAACTACGTGCGAGTCCAGTAACATAACCATTACACCATCTGCTGGTCTCTCTCTTTCTTTGTTTAAGACAGGATTTCACTAAGTCATAATCCACCTGCCTCGGCTTTCCCTCTTGAGTGACTGAGACTCTAGGCCCACCCAGCTTTTAGGGATGGGCCAGGTACTGAACCCTGGCTTCCCATGTGGCCTGTGTTCCTGATTAGCAGCCTCTACCAGTGCGTGCCTTGGAAAATGGTTTGATAAATGCCCAAGGGTACATTCTTTAGGAAACCCATGAGAATTCTTCTTCTTAATAAAATCTACCCAGATTCTTTGAGTACCATGAATCCTGCATATATTATTTTAAAAATGTAAAAGAATTATCCTACTTAATTTTATTTATTATTATTATCATTATTTTCCAGTTTGATCAGAGAGAGACAAAGAAAAGGAAAGTGAGAAAGCAAGCCGCCAGGTCCGGGACTTGAACTGCGGTTGGCCATATGAGAGTCCAGTGCCTTTAACCATCACGCCACCTGCCGGCCCCTTGCATATGTTATTTTACTCAATGTTCTCAGTGGCTAATAAGATAGAGATTGTTTCCCTGTTCTATAAATGAGGAAACAGGCTCAGAGAGTGTAAGTGACTTGCTTACAGGTCACCATCACATGCCTTTTTGAGCCCATGAACTTCCTGCCATGCTGCTGGCTCTTTGGCAAGAGGCCCTAAGTGTCAATTGCTGCCTAAGGATGTGCCACACCCAGCTGAGTTTTGGAATGATGCAGAAGAATGCAAAACTAACCTGGAGTGATCAATGCCTGATCCAAACAATATTCTCCTTCTTTTTGAAAAGACTTTTGCCATAGGGCATACACGCTTGCTAGAGAGACAGTGAGAGAGAAAGTGAGAAATCACCTCCCGGGAGGTAGTCATGCTACAATCCCTTCTCTAGTCTCCTCCTGGGATTTTGGACATGCTCACACACATACCCAGCATGATTTTCAAGTTGTCAGTCTGGGACTTGAACTGGGCTTGGCCATGTGGACCTCTAATGTCTTAACTACCACAGCCGCTGCTGGCCCATTCTTGAAACCTTGTAAAGTAGTTCTGATAGACTACTGTGTAAATTAAAGCCAGAGAGTCTACTATTGATATATTCCTAGGGACATGGGGTAGCAGGTGGCATGGCGGTTACGGTGCTGGATCCCATATGACTGACAGTGCACTTTGAGTCCTGGCCTGGCGGCTTGAAAAGCACACCAGCTGCATGTGCGTGCGTGCCCAAAATCTCAAGGGGAGATTGAAGGAGAAGGGATTATGGTGTGGACATCTTTCCTAGGGGATGATTTCTCATTTCTCTCTCTCTCCTCTCCCTCTCTCTCTCTCCTCTCTCTCTCTCTCTTTCCAGTGAGCACATGTACCCTATAGCAAACTAATAATAAAAGAAAGAACATGAGTAGTGTTAACCAGTTATGATGTGGGAGTTTTCCTAATAAATAACTTTGTGTGGCTGGTGGTGGTTAAGGGCGCTGAACTCCCACACGGTCTACCACAGTTTGAGTCCCAGACCTGGCAGCTTGCTTTCTTGCTTTCCCTCTTTCTTTCACTCTGTCCCTCTCTGGTCAAATTAAAATAAATAAATAAACAAATAAAGTTAAATAAAAAATAATTCTTAAAAAGGTCTTTGTTATATTTAAAAAGAATTGTTTTATTTTACTTTATTTATTTTACCTATTTATTAGTTTTAATTTGACTAGAGATGGATAGAGAGAAAGAGAGAAAGAGAGAGAGAGATGGAAAGTGAGAAAGCAAGTTGTCAGGTCTGGGACTCGAACCACAGTTGACCATGTGGGTGTCCAGTGCCCTTAACCACCATGCCACTTGCTGGCCCTGAGGTCTTTGTTATTTTTCACAGAACTGTTCTATATTTCTCTTTTTGCTGCCCACCTTTTCCTTAACTGTCTGTCTTTCTAACTTCTCACTCCAATCACAGAAGAAATAAAAACACACGTAGCAGGTTAATAATTGCAGGCAGGAACGAATATCTAAAGTAATGTTAAAACCATTGAAATGGAAAGTAATTGTATATCTTAATCGCTTGAAAGTTCTAGGTTGACATTCTGGCAGCTCTAACTGTATCTCGTAGATGAGATACACAGCATCTATACCCACTAAATGCCCTGACCCCTTCTGCAAGGAGAGCAGCTTAATGTTGACCTGGAGCATAGAGAGAGCTTTGTCGGTCTTACACAGACGTGTGGGTTAGCAACTAGACCGTTATTTATAATTACAGCTCAAGAAGAAAGAGAAAACGTGATCCTTCAGGTGCAAGAAATTCATGAACTAAAAGGGAAGGCAGAAAGAATGGCTAACCAAGTGGGAAATGGGAAAAAAGAAAAAAAAAAAAGATACATTGCTAGAATAAAAAACCACAACTCCCTTTCGGTGATGTTCAGGATAAGTAATGATTTGGGGGGCAGCCATTAGTCGAGCAGTGTGGGTTTTCACTGTGTCCTTCCCTGGTGTGTCCTATTGATGGTCAGTCCTGACTTCACATCAGAGAGAAGGGTTGGAATTGGCACAGTGCTTTAGAAAGAGCACGGGGAGTGGTGGGGGGTGGCAGATGGGATGGTGGTTAAGACGCTGGACTCCTACATGGCTGATTGTGGTTCAAGTCCCAGCCTGATGGCTTGCTTTCTTACTCTACCCCCCACCCCGCCGTCTCTCTCTAGTCAAATTTAAAAAAATAATAATAAGGGACCAGCAGATGGCATAATGGTTTCATCTCTGGACTCCCACACAGTCTACTACAGTTCGACTCTCGGACCTGACAGCTTAAAATACAGTAGGCATGTGTGCATATGTGTTCAAAATCCTCAGAGGAGAATGGAGCAGAAGGGATTGCAGTGTGGCCATCCCCCCTAGGGTGATGACTCACTTTCTGTCTTTCTGTCTCTCTGGTGACTGCATGTGCCCTATAGCAAAAATTTCTCTTTAAAAAATAATAAAATAAATAAAAAGGAAAGAGCACCAGACAAGGAAGCAGAAAGCTGTCTGCTCTACCAAGAGCTGTCCACTCTGCCTGGGTATGGGATGTCGGAAAATCCCTTCCCTTCTCCAGCCCATTTCCACGGCAGGTTGTCACCTTTGCTTCCCTCGTTTTACTATCTTGAAGACATATGGGATTGCATGTGTGCACAGCATTCTGCCAACTGGAAGGGGCAGCATTTTTCTCTGTCAAAGCAGAGTTCAGGCTCGTCTTAGTGGGCAGAGAGCAGAGTGAGAGATATTTTGCTCTGAGTATGAAAACTCTTAAATGTATCTTTTTTATAATTAAAAAAGAATAGAGGGGCCAGCAGGTGACGTAGTGGCTAAGGGCGCTGGACTCCCACATGGCTGACCATAGTTTGAGTCCTGGACATGGGAGCTTATTTTCTTGTTTCCCCCCTCTCTTTCTGTCTCTCTCTAGTCAAATTTAAAAATAAACAAATAAGGGGACCAGCAGTTGGTGGAATGGCTATGTCGCTGGGCTCCCACGTAGTCGACTGAGGTTCAATTCCTGGACCCAATGGCTTAAACTCATGCCAGGCACATGTGTGTGTGACCAAGATCCCAAGAGGAGAACGGAGAAGAAGAGATTGCGGTGTGGGCATCCCTCCCTGGGGGGTGATTTCTTTGCTTTCTATCTCTCTGTCTCTCTCTATCTTTCTGGCGAGTGCATGTGTCCTATAGCAAAAACCTCTCAAAAAATTAAGTAAATAAATAAATAAAGTTAAATAAAATAATTCTTAAAAAAGAGGTTTTTTAAAAAAGAAAAGAAACAAGGTATAGGGAATGAAAACAGGGTATAGGAAATCTTCCTTTAGGAACACTGTACAGGAAAACGTCGTCAGTGTTCCGTCAGTGTTCCGCTCCGATGAATTGAATTTTCTGAGGACCCAGAGTTCTGTCATGAACTTTCTGCATGCCAGTCTTTGCCAACTATCTTTCTTTAATGTATGAACAATTAAGTCACGTGCATTTGTATCTACAGTAGCATAGCAAAAGCTCTTTTGAAGTTCAAGGGACTTGTGGTGTCCTAGATTCGCCACGGGGGCCTTTGTTTGCTTATAGAGGATGTTTGGTGAACGAGGAGCAGTCGGAGGGCACACTCAGCAGTAATTACAGTCATGCCCTGCATAATGGTGTCTGTCAAAGTTTGCACTCATGGGACCATAAGGTGGCCTTGTAAGATTATAATAGTCCATACCACATAGCGTAGGTATGATTGATCATTTTGCAGAGATTTTGAAGGAACTCAATGAATAACATCCCATTCCCTAACTTGAATTCTGAGTTAATTGAGAATTATGACAAGAGAATCAACACACAGGGACCAAAATACCACTTTTTAAAATAGAAGTGAAGTTGAAGAATGTAGCTTGTATCTCTATGCCAGTGGACTTTTTTTTTGAATTAGTTATTTTGGGACCAGCATTTGGCATAATGGTTACATCGCTGGACTCACATGTAGTTGACTGCGGTTTGCATCCCGGACCTGGTGGCTTAAACTCACGTCGGGTGCATGTGTGTGCGTGCCCAAGATCCTGAGAGGAGAATGGAGGAGAAGGGATTGCGGCGAGGCCATCCCCCTGGGGGGTGATTTCTCACTTTCTGTCTCTCTATCTCTGTCTTTCTGGCAAGCACACACGCCCTATAGCGAAAACCTCTCCAAAAAAAATAGAATTTATGATACAGTTTTTAAACATGATTTTATTCATCTCTGCTCTCATATTGCTGTGAATTTTGTAGTATCTTTTAGAATTATTATTTTTAAAATTTTTAACCACAAGATGTGTGTGCTCACTGAAGAGAGACAGATACAGAGAGAGGGAGAGTGAGAAAGCACCACAGGGGGGATGGCCATGTCACAATAACTATTGAGGGTTTTCTTTTTGCTGTAGGGTATGTGTGTTCTCCAGAGAGACAGAGAGAAAGAAAGTGAGAAATCACTCCCTGAGGAAGATGGCCATGCTGCAATCTCTTCTCCTCTTAGGATTTTGGGTACACACACATGCCTGGTGTGAGTTTCAAGCCACTGGGTCTAAGACTCAAGCCATGATCGGCCATGTGGAAGTCCAACACCTTAACCACTGCTCCACCTGCTGGCTCCAGTAATGCTTTCTTTAAACACAGACAGGTATATGAGCTATATACATCAGTTCAGACTCAAGCCATTTGGCTGTGTGACCTGGGCAAATCATTTACTTCTTAGGCCACTTAACCATTTTAAGTGTAAAATTCAGTCATGTTAAGTGCACTCATATCATTGTGCAACATATCTCAAAAACGTTTTCATCTTACAAAACCAAAATCCTATAATTAACTAATACCCCCCCCCTCTCCAGCCCTGGGCAACCACCATTCTACTTTCTGTTTCTATGAATTTAACTACTTTAGGTATCTCATACAAGTGAATTACTACAGTCTTTGTCTTTTCGTGACTGGCTTATTTTACTTAGTATGATTTTCTCAGGGCTTATGCATACTGTAGCATGTATGAGAATGTCCTTCTTTGTCAAGGCTGAGTAATATCCCATATCCCATGGTGTGTACATGTGAGATTTTGCTCATCCATTCATCTGCTGAGGAACACGTGGTTTGCTTCCACCTCTTAGAATTATTTTATTTAACTGTATTTATTAATATTTTAATTCTTTTTAATTTGACCAGAGAGAGACAGAGAGAGAGAGAAAGAGAGGGAAAGTGAGAAAGCAAGACACCAGGTCTGGGACTCAAACCACTGTCAGTAGTTAACAGCTCTTAGCTGTTGTGAATATGCTACCATGAACATGATATGCACATAGTTCTTCAAGACCCAGCTTTCAATTCTTAAGGAGATAGACCAAAACTGGGATATTGGGCCATATGATAACTCTATTTTTAATTTTTAGAATGAAAAACATCATACTATTCTGCATAGCATAAGCTCCTTGTTCTTTGGAGTCTGGGTTTCCTTGCCTATCAAATCCTCATTTTTACAAATGGGACTGAGTGAGATGACCTTTCTGAAACATCTTGTTGAATGCCACTGCTGGAGGGAACTCAGCCAACTAGACCAGCATGATTTTTTCCTCAGTTGGTCTCTCATTGCAATGGAAAACCTTCTGATCCTCGCTCTCCAAAATCATTTCTAAATGGATCTTATATTTTTCACCAAACTTTTAATTCACTGCTGAAACTTCTAGATCATCTGGAAAGAACAAAACAGAGCCAAGTGTGTAGATTTGCTTGCTCATCTCCCACCATGGGACCTTATAAGGTGGGCTCACCCAGAGTTGCATGGCTCACAGACTCACTTCTGACACCAAGAGTCCCACCGACACAGAAAACCCAATGACACAGCCTTCGGGGTGGGAGAAGAACAAAGAAAGCAGAGCTTCCCTTGAATACTATTTGTCCAAGGTCACTTCTCTCACTGAAGTTGGCAGTGACCACAGTATCCACAAGTGGAATTCTAAGGAGTAACCACAGCTTATGAAACACACCAGACTGACATCTTGCTCTGTGAATGTAGTGAGAAGGGTGGCGTTCTTCCTCACAAAGCAGAACTGCAATCAGTGCTGGTTTCACCAACAATGGCTCCAACCCTAGTATAGAGAGACTTCCCACCTGTGAAAAAGTCCAGTGATCTCTGGGCTGATCTTCGGTTCTTAATGCTAAAAATGGGGCTTTCAGGGGGTTAGACATGCAAAGCTCTGTGAAGTTGGCCCACAGGGAGAGGTTCCAAGTTCATGTCTTTGAGTCCGTCAGGTACACATATGCCCATGCTCTGGGACCAATGAGGCATGGATGTCCCAAATCCAAGAAGACAATGGAGTAGAAGTTATTGCAGTACAACCATCCCCCTGAGGTGCTATAGGGCATGTGAGCTCACCAGAGAGAAAAAGAGAGAGAAGGAAAGCGAGAAGTCATCCCTGCTGGGGCCACGCTGCAATCCCCTCTCTACACTTTCCTCTCGGGATTTTGGGCATGTGCTCACACATGCGCCTGGTGTGATTTTCAAGCCTTTGGGTCTGGGACTCAAACTGCAGAGTGGGCCATGTGGGATCCAGCACCTTAACCTCCATGATAACTGTTGGCCCTTGTCTGGAGTTTTTGATTTCTTTATTTAAAGGAGACAAGTAGTTAGGGCTAGTGGTTTCTTAAGATTCCTGTTGCGTCTTCACTGTTTTAGTTGATTGGTTCTGTGCCTTGGACCTGCTGGACCGGAGATGGCCCTTTTCTGGAACTTGAAACTTGGTGGAGACAAGTCATAGCCTGCTTTGCTTTTCCTTGAGCCATCTGAAGTCTGCCCCGGGAGCACTTCCTTCTTGCTGGTGGCTGAGCAATTGTTTTGTGACAGCTGTCCCTCGGGAATCAGGCATTTCTTTTGCTCTTTTTTTTTTTTTTTTTCTTTTCTGCAGCTGTGTATTACCTGGTGGTAAGTTCAAAGTCTACTTCCCCTCCTGGGATGTGTGATTGCTTGTAAAACTGTCACCCTCCAAATGCATTAATCCCTGTCACCTAATATAACCTAGAAAGACAGGTGCAGGTTACTCTCTATTAAAATGTAAAGAGCATATTCATGTAATTAATATTCTCAGCAGGATGAAATTTCATAATTTACAAGTATCTGAAATCGAACTGTCTCATTCTTGTCTTTCTAGTATGTGGGAATTCTTAGCTATAATACTTCAAGAATAATAATGATAATAATGAGTTTTAGTCTTGTTTTCTTATGATTTTTGGCCTTGAATTCTTATGAAGATTATAGAAGTTTTAAGATTCTTGAATTTTTTTTTTCCTGAGAAGGCAAGGGGAAAAATTTACATGACGGTGTAGAGTGTGAAATTTGTTCTATAAGACTGTAGAGTGACTTCAGATCTTAGACTTCCTGGCTGCAAATCCATTTCTGATCAGTGTATAATGATGCACCAGTAATTCCCAACTGAAAAGTGTCCTTACCTTACTGGGTGAAAACTATTGGCCAGTATTTTGTCTAGAAGTATGTTTATGTCTCTGGTGTTGAATTTCGCTGGGTTGCGTAGTGGCTAAGGGCGCTGGACTCCCACATGGCTGACCATAGTTTGAGTCCTGGACATGGGAGCTTATTTTCTTGTTTCCCCCCTCTCTTTCTGTCTCTCTCTAGTCAAATTTAAAAATAAACAAATAAGGGGACCAGCAGTTGGTGGAATGGCTATGTCGCTGGGCTCCCACGTAGTCGACTGAGGTTCAATTCCTGGACCCAATGGCTTAAACTCATGCCAGGCACATGTGTGTGTGACCAAGATCCCAAGAGGAGAACGGAGAAGAAGAGATTGCGGTGTGGGCATCCCTCCCTGGGGGGTGATTTCTTTGCTTTCTATCTCTCTGTCTCTCTCTATCTTTCTGGCGAGTGCATGTGTCCTATAGCAAAAACCTCTCAAAAAATTAAGTAAATAAATAAATAAAGTTAAATAAAATAATTCTTAAAAAAGAGGTTTTTTAAAAAAGAAAAGAAACAAGGTATAGGGAATGAAAACAGGGTATAGGAAATCTTCCTTTAGGAACACTGTACAGGAAAACGTCGTCAGTGTTCCGTCAGTGTTCCGCTCCGATGAATTGAATTTTCTGAGGACCCAGAGTTCTGTCATGAACTTTCTGCATGCCAGTCTTTGCCAACTATCTTTCTTTAATGTATGAACAATTAAGTCACGTGCATTTGTATCTACAGTAGCATAGCAAAAGCTCTTTTGAAGTTCAAGGGACTTGTGGTGTCCTAGATTCGCCACGGGGGCCTTTGTTTGCTTATAGAGGATGTTTGGTGAACGAGGAGCAGTCGGAGGGCACACTCAGCAGTAATTACAGTCATGCCCTGCATAATGGTGTCTGTCAAAGTTTGCACTCATGGGACCATAAGGTGGCCTTGTAAGATTATAATAGTCCATACCACATAGCGTAGGTATGATTGATCATTTTGCAGAGATTTTGAAGGAACTCAATGAATAACATCCCATTCCCTAACTTGAATTCTGAGTTAATTGAGAATTATGACAAGAGAATCAACACACAGGGACCAAAATACCACTTTTTAAAATAGAAGTGAAGTTGAAGAATGTAGCTTGTATCTCTATGCCAGTGGACTTTTTTTTTGAATTAGTTATTTTGGGACCAGCATTTGGCATAATGGTTACATCGCTGGACTCACATGTAGTTGACTGCGGTTTGCATCCCGGACCTGGTGGCTTAAACTCACGTCGGGTGCATGTGTGTGCGTGCCCAAGATCCTGAGAGGAGAATGGAGGAGAAGGGATTGCGGCGAGGCCATCCCCCTGGGGGGTGATTTCTCACTTTCTGTCTCTCTATCTCTGTCTTTCTGGCAAGCACACACGCCCTATAGCGAAAACCTCTCCAAAAAAAATAGAATTTATGATACAGTTTTTAAACATGATTTTATTCATCTCTGCTCTCATATTGCTGTGAATTTTGTAGTATCTTTTAGAATTATTATTTTTAAAATTTTTAACCACAAGATGTGTGTGCTCACTGAAGAGAGACAGATACAGAGAGAGGGAGAGTGAGAAAGCACCACAGGGGGGATGGCCATGTCACAATAACTATTGAGGGTTTTCTTTTTGCTGTAGGGTATGTGTGTTCTCCAGAGAGACAGAGAGAAAGAAAGTGAGAAATCACTCCCTGAGGAAGATGGCCATGCTGCAATCTCTTCTCCTCTTAGGATTTTGGGTACACACACATGCCTGGTGTGAGTTTCAAGCCACTGGGTCTAAGACTCAAGCCATGATCGGCCATGTGGAAGTCCAACACCTTAACCACTGCTCCACCTGCTGGCTCCAGTAATGCTTTCTTTAAACACAGACAGGTATATGAGCTATATACATCAGTTCAGACTCAAGCCATTTGGCTGTGTGACCTGGGCAAATCATTTACTTCTTAGGCCACTTAACCATTTTAAGTGTAAAATTCAGTCATGTTAAGTGCACTCATATCATTGTGCAACATATCTCAAAAACGTTTTCATCTTACAAAACCAAAATCCTATAATTAACTAATACCCCCCCCCTCTCCAGCCCTGGGCAACCACCATTCTACTTTCTGTTTCTATGAATTTAACTACTTTAGGTATCTCATACAAGTGAATTACTACAGTCTTTGTCTTTTCGTGACTGGCTTATTTTGGCCATGCTGCAATCTCTTCTCCTCTTAGGATTTTGGGTACACACACATGCCTGGTGTGAGTTTCAAGCCACTGGGTCTAAGACTCAAGCCATGATCGGCCATGTGGAAGTCCAACACCTTAACCACTGCTCCACCTGCTGGCTCCAGTAATGCTTTCTTTAAACACAGACAGGTATATGAGCTATATACATCAGTTCAGACTCAAGCCATTTGGCTGTGTGACCTGGGCAAATCATTTACTTCTTAGGCCACTTAACCATTTTAAGTGTAAAATTCAGTCATGTTAAGTGCACTCATATCATTGTGCAACATATCTCAAAAACGTTTTCATCTTACAAAACCAAAATCCTATAATTAACTAATACCCCCCCCCTCTCCAGCCCTGGGCAACCACCATTCTACTTTCTGTTTCTATGAATTTAACTACTTTAGGTATCTCATACAAGTGAATTACTACAGTCTTTGTCTTTTCGTGACTGGCTTATTTTACTTAGTATGATTTTCTCAGGGCTTATGCATACTGTAGCATGTATGAGAATGTCCTTCTTTGTCAAGGCTGAGTAATATCCCATATCCCATGGTGTGTACATGTGAGATTTTGCTCATCCATTCATCTGCTGAGGAACACGTGGTTTGCTTCCACCTCTTAGAATTATTTTATTTAACTGTATTTATTAATATTTTAATTCTTTTTAATTTGACCAGAGAGAGACAGAGAGAGAGAGAAAGAGAGGGAAAGTGAGAAAGCAAGACACCAGGTCTGGGACTCAAACCACTGTCAGTAGTTAACAGCTCTTAGCTGTTGTGAATATGCTACCATGAACATGATATGCACATAGTTCTTCAAGACCCAGCTTTCAATTCTTAAGGAGATAGACCAAAACTGGGATATTGGGCCATATGATAACTCTATTTTTAATTTTTAGAATGAAAAACATCATACTATTCTGCATAGCATAAGCTCCTTGTTCTTTGGAGTCTGGGTTTCCTTGCCTATCAAATCCTCATTTTTACAAATGGGACTGAGTGAGATGACCTTTCTGAAACATCTTGTTGAATGCCACTGCTGGAGGGAACTCAGCCAACTAGACCAGCATGATTTTTTCCTCAGTTGGTCTCTCATTGCAATGGAAAACCTTCTGATCCTCGCTCTCCAAAATCATTTCTAAATGGATCTTATATTTTTCACCAAACTTTTAATTCACTGCTGAAACTTCTAGATCATCTGGAAAGAACAAAACAGAGCCAAGTGTGTAGATTTGCTTGCTCATCTCCCACCATGGGACCTTATAAGGTGGGCTCACCCAGAGTTGCATGGCTCACAGACTCACTTCTGACACCAAGAGTCCCACCGACACAGAAAACCCAATGACACAGCCTTCGGGGTGGGAGAAGAACAAAGAAAGCAGAGCTTCCCTTGAATACTATTTGTCCAAGGTCACTTCTCTCACTGAAGTTGGCAGTGACCACAGTATCCACAAGTGGAATTCTAAGGAGTAACCACAGCTTATGAAACACACCAGACTGACATCTTGCTCTGTGAATGTAGTGAGAAGGGTGGCGTTCTTCCTCACAAAGCAGAACTGCAATCAGTGCTGGTTTCACCAACAATGGCTCCAACCCTAGTATAGAGAGACTTCCCACCTGTGAAAAAGTCCAGTGATCTCTGGGCTGATCTTCGGTTCTTAATGCTAAAAATGGGGCTTTCAGGGGGTTAGACATGCAAAGCTCTGTGAAGTTGGCCCACAGGGAGAGGTTCCAAGTTCATGTCTTTGAGTCCGTCAGGTACACATATGCCCATGCTCTGGGACCAATGAGGCATGGATGTCCCAAATCCAAGAAGACAATGGAGTAGAAGTTATTGCAGTACAACCATCCCCCTGAGGTGCTATAGGGCATGTGAGCTCACCAGAGAGAAAAAGAGAGAGAAGGAAAGCGAGAAGTCATCCCTGCTGGGGCCACGCTGCAATCCCCTCTCTACACTTTCCTCTCGGGATTTTGGGCATGTGCTCACACATGCGCCTGGTGTGATTTTCAAGCCTTTGGGTCTGGGACTCAAACTGCAGAGTGGGCCATGTGGGATCCAGCACCTTAACCTCCATGATAACTGTTGGCCCTTGTCTGGAGTTTTTGATTTCTTTATTTAAAGGAGACAAGTAGTTAGGGCTAGTGGTTTCTTAAGATTCCTGTTGCGTCTTCACTGTTTTAGTTGATTGGTTCTGTGCCTTGGACCTGCTGGACCGGAGATGGCCCTTTTCTGGAACTTGAAACTTGGTGGAGACAAGTCATAGCCTGCTTTGCTTTTCCTTGAGCCATCTGAAGTCTGCCCCGGGAGCACTTCCTTCTTGCTGGTGGCTGAGCAATTGTTTTGTGACAGCTGTCCCTCGGGAATCAGGCATTTCTTTTGCTCTTTTTTTTTTTTTTTTTCTTTTCTGCAGCTGTGTATTACCTGGTGGTAAGTTCAAAGTCTACTTCCCCTCCTGGGATGTGTGATTGCTTGTAAAACTGTCACCCTCCAAATGCATTAATCCCTGTCACCTAATATAACCTAGAAAGACAGGTGCAGGTTACTCTCTATTAAAATGTAAAGAGCATATTCATGTAATTAATATTCTCAGCAGGATGAAATTTCATAATTTACAAGTATCTGAAATCGAACTGTCTCATTCTTGTCTTTCTAGTATGTGGGAATTCTTAGCTATAATACTTCAAGAATAATAATGATAATAATGAGTTTTAGTCTTGTTTTCTTATGATTTTTGGCCTTGAATTCTTATGAAGATTATAGAAGTTTTAAGATTCTTGAATTTTTTTTTTCCTGAGAAGGCAAGGGGAAAAATTTACATGACGGTGTAGAGTGTGAAATTTGTTCTATAAGACTGTAGAGTGACTTCAGATCTTAGACTTCCTGGCTGCAAATCCATTTCTGATCAGTGTATAATGATGCACCAGTAATTCCCAACTGAAAAGTGTCCTTACCTTACTGGGTGAAAACTATTGGCCAGTATTTTGTCTAGAAGTATGTTTATGTCTCTGGTGTTGAATTTCGCTGGGTTGGGGAATGTGTCCTGAATTGAACTGCATTCTAATGGCCTCTCTTAGGTGGAGGATGGCTGCGACTTTCAATAAGATACAAAAATCTTCCTAAGGGAAATCTGAAAAAATACCTATGAGAAAGACTTACTGAAAAATTTGTAAATTAGGACCAGCAGATGGCATAATGGTTATGTCACTGGACTCCCATGTAGTTGACTATGGTTTGAGGCATGAACTTGGCTTCTTAAAACTCATGCTGGGCATGTGTGTGCGCATGCCCAAACTCCTGAAAGAATGGAAGAGAAGGGATTGTGGAGTGGCTATCCTTCCTTTGGGGGTTATTTCTTGCTTTCTGTCTCTCAAGCGAGCCCATGTGTCTTGTAGCAAAAAATTTCTCTCTCTCAAAAAAAAAAAAAAAAAAAGAAAATCTTGGGACCAGCAGATGGCATAATGGTTACATTGCTGGACTCCTATGTAGTCAACCGCAGTTTGAATCCCTGCCCTGGCAGCTTAAAACTCACACCGAGTGCACATGCATGCATGCCCAAAATCCCTAGAAGAGAACAGGGGAGAAGAGATTAGAGCATGGCCATCCCCTTTCAGGGAGGTGATTTCTTACTTTCTGTCTCTCTGTCTCTCTCTGTCTGTCTGGCAAATGCATGTGCCTGATAATAGAAGTCTCTCTCAAAAAAATGTAAATCTTAGTATAATAATTCCCAAATTTGTTTTGTAGCTCTTTAAGATGTCTCCAGTTTCACCGCTGTGAAACTCTCAAAACATTAGTTTCAATTTTATGTTTACTTTTTTAAAATTTATTTTTTTATTGCCAGAGGGCGTGTGCACTTTAGAGAGAGACAGGGAGAGAGAATGATAAAGCACTGCCATGAGGGATGGTCACACTACAATTCCTTCTCCTCCATTTCTCCAGCCTGTTGAGATTTTAGGCACATATACACATGTACCTGGTATGTGTTTCTGAAGCCACAGGGGCCAGAACTCTAACCGCAGTTGACCCTGTGGGATCCAGCTGCCTTAACCACTGGGTCATGGGGCCAGCCCAGTTTTAAAGTTTTCATTTCTTTCTTTTCCTCTCTCTATTTCTTTCTCACGTGCCTTCCTGTGTTCCTTTCTCTCTCACTCTTTCTTTTAAATTTTTGCTGTAGAGCGTCTGTGGTCATCAAAGAAAGAAACACACATACACACACACATACACACACACACACACACACACACACACACACACACACACACAGGCAGGTTGGCCATGCTGCAGTTCCTTCTCCTCCATTCTCCTCCTGGAGTTTTAGGGACACATGCACAAGTGCCTGGCATGATTTTCAAGCTGCCAGGTTCAGGACTTGAATTGTGGATAGCCATGTGGGAACCTAGTGCCTTAACCTCCATGCCACCTGCAGGCTCCCTAATTTCTTCAGTTCAGATTGGTGGAGGGCAGTGGTAGCTGAATGCTAGGTACATGTAGTTTTCTGTAGCGTATGATACTCTTCATGCACGCTTTCTTTTCTTTTAGGTTCTGGAGCCATGGTTGTCAGAGAGAGGTCTGTTGGCCCCTCACATGATTCTCATAGAACATTTATTTATTCACTTTCATAAGGGTCATGCTACTTTGAATACTTTATTTATTTTTTATTACTAAAATTTTAAAAGAATTATTTAATTATATTTATTATTATTATTTTAAAAGAATTATTTTGCATAACTTTATTGATTTATTTATTTTTAATTTGACCAGAGAGGGACAGAGTAAGAAAGAGAGAGAGAGAGAGAGAGAGAGAGAAAGTGAGGAAGCAAGACACTATCTAGGTCCGGGACGTGAACTGTGGTCAGCCATGTGGGAGTTCTGTGCCTTAACCACCATGCCAACTGCTGGCCCCTGAATACTGATGGAATTGAATTAGAGGGCTTCAAAGGGTCTGTACTCTTTGAGAGAACTATATGCTCAGATTCCTCTGGCGCTGCTGTGGCCTAAGTTAATTTAGAACTGAAATCTCCAAGTCATAGCTTTTTCATAATACACATTTTATTTTTTTTGAGAGATTTTTTGTTATGGGGTGCATGAGCTCGCCAGAGAGACAAAGAGAGATAGACGGAAAGTGAGAAATCACCCTGCTGGGGGATGTCCATGCCACAAACCCTTCTCTTCCATTCTCCTGTTGGGATCTTGGGCACGCATGCACACATGCCTAGTGTCAGTTTTAAGTGTGTGGTTAGGGATTCAAACCACAGTCAACTATGTGGGAGTCCAGGAATGTAACCATTATGCCATCTGCTAGCTCCCAAAATACACATTTTCTATGACCTTTCTGAAGACCCCTCATGTACTGTATTTCTAACACTGAGTTTCCTAATTCCTGAGGAACTTAAGAATTAAGAACCTAATTTGATGTTTTATTATGGCACTTATACTGGGTGATTTAAGATGACTCGTGAGCTGTGTGACTTTCAGCAAGTCATGTAGCAGGTCTGGGTTTTGGTTTTCACACTTGTGAATTGATGGAATTGAACTAGAGGGTTTTGAAGGCTCCAGACTCTTCAAGGCAACTATATGCTCAAATTCTTCCGGCCCTGCTGTGGCCCAGATGGAGAAGCAAGCGAACGTGAGGCGGCTGAACCCTGCGTGAGAGTGGGGCTGTCAGAGCTGGGCTGCCTAGGTTTGACTCTTGACTCTGCCTCGGCCAGTGGTTAATCTGGATGATTTGTGGTGGCCTGTGTCCAGTCCTGCCTCTGTTAACACTGAGGTTATAGAGGGACGTTGTGAGTTAGCGCTGTGGTTCTATTAAAACAGGGGCCAGACGTGGCATGTGGTTCAGCTCTCCGAAATGCAGGCTGCCCTTTGGTTTTAGAGATTCATGCTGCAGAGAATGGTGTTACCTTTCATTGTAGTGGGCAGGGAGCAGGTCTTCTTGTGCCTTTTCTTTTTTTATTTTTATTCCAAGATAAAAAGGCAATAATCTCAAGTCTACCATTGTAAAACAGAAGATGCCATAGAAGTACTTTAAAATTAAAAATTGAAAGTATATGACCAAACAGAACTTTTTTTAATTTTAATTTTATTTATTCATTCCTTTTATTTTATTTTGACCAGAGAGAGAGAGAGTGAGAGAGAGGGAAAGTGAGAAAGCAAGCTGCCAGGTCTGGGACTCAAATTGTGGTCAGCCATGTGGGAGTATCCAGTGCCTTAACCACTATGCCACCTGCTGGTCCCCAACCAAGCAGAACTTTAAAACATTAGAATTAGAGATCCCTCTTAGTCATAATTCAGTTATTTTTTCTGAACGGTTGTCTGCTCACGGCTCTGTTCCACGTGCCTGTATCGATGTGCCTGCTTGAGTCCCGGTGTGCGAGGCTGACCCTGAGCCAGGAGGTACAAGACGTGGCTTTCGTTACATCCAGGCACTCTCCTGCAGCCATCTTCATCTGTCTCCCCACATCTGCCAGCCCCCACCCCCCGTGACGCACAGAATCTGTGCTTCTTTATGTCTGCTACCCTCCTCCAAAAGAAAGAGAGATCCTGGGGAGAAAGGAGACAAAGCTCTCTGTTACAAACAGCGTCCTAACGAGATGCTCTTGCTGTGGGCTTCTGATAATTATGATGGGAGCTGCTGGCTATAATCAGGCTTAATTGCGAAGGAGTGTAGGGAGGTAGCCCTAGCCACGTGCTCGTGAGCTGTCTTTGTGCTTTCTCTTGTGTGAGACGCGAACATCTCTGATTACGGCTCCAACCAGCACTACCTGGTTGGTATGAGGGGAACTTCTGTGGTTCCTGGTGTGGGCCTCCGACTTTCGAGGAGAGTCCACCTGTTGAGAAGCTGGCTCCTGAGGTTTATTATCAGTGGGAAGATGGGATGGGCTCTTTAAAGGAGTGGAAATATAGAAACAAGCCTTCTGAACTTTGCTCACAAAGGGCACACCGTCAGTATTTACATGCAGGCCTCTGAGTTGCTGTGTGTGTTAGAGTTGGGAGTACAGAAGGAAAAACAAAATGAGTGGAAGAAATGGCTACAGAACATTTCCGCCAGGGTTATTCCTTATTGTCTTCCAGAAATACAAGTCATCTTCAGAAAGTTCTGGAAAAGGCTTACTAGGAAAACACTAATGCATGGATTTTAAACTTTTTTGGAACCAAAATAAATTCATACTTCAATTTCATTTTTTTCATAAACTTTTTGAAGTCCCCTGTATGACCCATCTTTGCTGTAACTGGAGAAGGGGTTTCCAGATTTCTTCTAATTCTTACTTTTCTGGGTCTAGTTATAGCTCATAGATTTTAATCAAAGCCTCTTGTCTTCCTTCTTTAACTTTAGAGAATTTATTGACTATCTGTGCTCCATGCAAAGTTTGCATGAGTAAAGAAAGGAAATCGAGGCTTTTCTATTTATAGCTTTTGTATTTAATTCCTCTTATAAAAGCTTTTTTTAATTTCAATTTTTTTTTGTTTTTGTCTAAGTTTTTGCCATAGGGTGTATGCACTCCTTGGAGAGAGACAGAAAGAGAGAGAGAGAAAGTGAGAAATCAGCCCTCGAGAGGAATGGCCATGCCACAATCCCTTTTCTTCCATTCTCCTCCAGGATTTTGGGCATGTATGCACACATGCCTGGTGTGAGTTTCAAGTCACTGGGACTGGAACTGCAGTTGGCTATATGGGAGTCCAGCACCTTCACCACCAGACCACCTGGTGGCTCCTGTCTTATAAAACCTTTTGCTCAAAAAGTTGAAAGGGACGTCTGAAATAAGGTTTGGTTCCATCCGTGACCCGGATGATGCACGCCATGGTATCACAGACAAAGGTCGCGTTGTCTCCGCGTCAGGCTCTCGCTTCCTTCCACCTACTGTGGGGCACATACTTCACCCACTCCCTTTCTATCCACTCTAAGGCCTCGACCTAAGGACAGCAACAGGTCCCACTTCCTGCCCCGAATTCTCCCCCAGCACCTTGTACTACAAACTCGCTTCCTCCGCAGTGTATCCTTGGGTCTTTGCTGTCACGGTCCTGGAGGCTGAGCTTCCATGTTAGCTCCAGCTTAGCTTGGCCCGTTCCACCACGCTTGGTCCCTGACTTACAATAGCACGACTTTTCTACTTTACGGTGGTGTGAAAGCAATACATATTCAGTAGAAACTGTGCTTTGAAATTTGAATTTCAATCTTTTCTTGGGCTAGTGATAAGCAATCCGATACTTTTTTGTGAGGCGGGGCAGTGGCTGCAGCTCCCAGGCAGCCAGGCGATCATGGGGTAGAACCACCCCTACTCCACTGTGTCCTGTTTGCTAATGTTTTTATGATATTTCATTTTCATATACCATTGTGTACACAAAATGCTCATTTTATTTATTTTAAAATTTACTATAGGGTGTGTATTCTGTTTTTTTTTGTTTTTTGAGAGATTTTCACTGTAGGGCGCGTGCGCTCGCCAGACAGACAGAGAGAGACATAGAGACAGAAAGCGAGAAATCACCCCCCAGGGGGGATGGTCACGCCGCAATCCCTTCTCCTCCATTCTCCTCTCGGGATCTTGGGCACGCACGCACACGCGCCTGGCGTGAGTTTTAAGCCACCGGGTCCGGGACACGAACCACGGTCGACTACGGGGGAGTCCAGCGACATAGCCATTACGCTAACTGCTGGTTCCCTAGGGTGTGTATTCTCACAGACACACACACACACAGAGAGAGAGGGAGAGAGGGAGAGAGAGTGGGAAATCACCCCCAGGGGGAATGGCCATGCAGCATTCATTCTCCCTCCAGGATTTTGGGCATTCGTGCATGCATGCCTGGTGTGTTTTACAGTCACTGGGTCCAGGACTTGAACCATACTGTTGACTGTGTGAGGTTCAATTTCGTTAACCACCACACCACCAGCTGGCCCTCACATGCCCATTTTTGACTTAACGTATTTTCAGCTTAGAGTGGGTTTATTGAGGGGTAACCCCACCGTAAATTGAGGAACATCTTTCTGTGCAGTGCTTCTTCAAACTCTCAGAAGCTCCACCTGGGTCTGGGGCACTCATGGAGTTCAGACATGTGAGCCACACAGAGATGCCTCACTGCACCACTGTAATTCTTAGGGGTTATCTTTTCTTTTTTAAAAAATTATTTATTTACCTCTTCTATGAGCGAGAGAGAGACAGACGGAAAGATAGGTGCCTCCAACAAGGTCTCCATATCATGCTCCATCTCCATCCTTGGCCGGTCTGGCTCAGACACCTAGTGTGCTCAGGGAGGTCCCAGGACACAAACCCAGGACCTTCCCATGTGGGTCCAGTTGTGCTATCACCCAGCCCGCAGTAGGGGTTCGCTTGTGTCGGCAGCTGGTGAACTCACTGGGTTAGGCGTGGCCCAGTGCTAATGAGACAGGCCACCATGAGCATGAGTTACAGGGGAGACAGTCACCATTGCTTTGCTCCCATCTTGTCCTGTCGACGAGCAGGTGATCTACTGATCCCCAGGGGCAGGGAGGAGAACGCTCACCCATCCTGCTGCGAAGAGCAAACCAAAATCAAACACGAAGGTGCACTCCCCCTTCCTGCTCCCTGCCAACACACGCACACCCTCGGGTCAGTAGCCATATTTCAGCACATGGAGGAGAACATAATAATAATAATTAACTTGGCGTAATAATGATGATACGGTAATTACAACCATCATCTCGTGAGTACTCCTGGGGAAGCAGGGTGTTTAAATGTCTGACCACCCTGGTTTTAAATGACTCCAATGATTCTAGGTCTTTTCAAATTTTCTTTAGGCAAATGTGACTGTTCTGATTGATCGCTTGCTTGTCTTTTTTATTTTTTTTCTCCCTAAAATTTATATGCCAAACATAACAACTCATGCTTGTTTTACTGGCAATAGTATTCAGGTTAAAAATGTAGTGCTTTTCCTCTTCGAGGGTGATATCCACTCAGATACTTAGATAAATTGTTACTCTGAGTTATTAGGCTAAAAAGTGCAGATCGATTATGGCACATTTTCTTTCTTTCTTTCTTTCTTTCTTTCTTTCTTTCTTTCTTTCTTTCTTTTTTTTCTTTCTTTCTTTCTTTTTTTTTTTTTTTAAGAGATATTTTTGCCCTATGGTGCATTTGCTCACTGGAGAGACAGAGAGAGAAAGTGAGAAATCACCCTCTGGTGGTGGTGGGGCGGGGGGGGGATGGCCATGCTGCAATCCATTCTCCGACATTCTCTTGAGATTTATGGTAAGCACACACAGGCACCTGGTGTGAGTTTCAAGCCATCAGGTCCGGGACTCGAACCATGATCATATTATGGCATTTTTTTTTTAAATCAGTTGATTTTGTACTATGCCAGTTTATTCTGAACCTGCAAGTATGCTTTGCTTTAAGAAGAACTGACCTGCTGGGACCAGCAGCTAGTGTAATGGCTGTGTCGCAGGACTCCCATGTAGTCAACCACAGTTCAAGTCCTGGACCTGGTGGCTTAAACTCACGCTGGCAGGGATTGTGGTGTGGCCATCCCCTGGGAGGTTGATTTTTCGCTTTCTTTCTCTTTGTCTCTCTCTCTCTCTGTCTTTCCTACCCTATGGCAAAAACCTCTCAAAAAAAAAAAAAAAAAAAAAAAAAAACACAAAAAAAACAAAGTTA
>NW_006203869.1:248687-251021 GCF_000334495.1 Tupaia belangeri chinensis
TCCGGTTTTGTTCTGTCCGGGCATGCCCCCCCCTGCCTGCCGCTAATTTATTCCAACTAGTTTCTGCTTTTCCCTTTAGCTACCTGCCCCATTATGCGAACTTTTTTTTTTTTTTTTTGAGAGATTTTCACTGTAGGGCGCGTGCGCTCGCCAGACAGACAGAGAGAGACATAGAGACAGAAAGCGAGAAATCACCCCCCAGGGGGGATGGTCACGCCGCAATCCCTTCTCCTCCATTCTCCTCTCGGGATCTTGGGCACGCACGCACACGCGCCTGGCGTGAGTTTTAAGCCACCGGGTCCGGGACACGAACCACGGTCGACTACGTGGGAGTCCAGCGACATAGCCATTACGCTAACTGCTGGTTCCCTAGGGTGTGTATTCTCACAGACACACACACACACAGAGAGAGAGGGAGAGAGGGAGAGAGAGTGGGAAATCACCCCCAGGGGGAATGGCCATGCAGCATTCATTCTCCCTCCAGGATTTTGGGCATTCGTGCATGCATGCCTGGTGTGTTTTACAGTCACTGGGTCCAGGACTTGAACCATACTGTTGACTGTGTGAGGTTCAATTTCGTTAACCACCACACCACCAGCTGGCCCTCACATGCCCATTTTTGACTTAACGTATTTTCAGCTTAGAGTGGGTTTATTGAGGGGTAACCCCACCGTAAATTGAGGAACATCTTTCTGTGCAGTGCTTCTTCAAACTCTCAGAAGCTCCACCTGGGTCTGGGGCACTCATGGAGTTCAGACATGTGAGCCACACAGAGATGCCTCACTGCACCACTGTAATTCTTAGGGGTTATCTTTTCTTTTTTAAAAAATTATTTATTTACCTCTTCTATGAGCGAGAGAGAGACAGACGGAAAGATAGGTGCCTCCAACAAGGTCTCCATATCATGCTCCATCTCCATCCTTGGCCGGTCTGGCTCAGACACCTAGTGTGCTCAGGGAGGTCCCAGGACACAAACCCAGGACCTTCCCATGTGGGTCCAGTTGTGCTATCACCCAGCCCGCAGTAGGGGTTCGCTTGTGTCGGCAGCTGGTGAACTCACTGGGTTAGGCGTGGCCCAGTGCTAATGAGACAGGCCACCATGAGCATGAGTTACAGGGGAGACAGTCACCATTGCTTTGCTCCCATCTTGTCCTGTCGACGAGCAGGTGATCTACTGATCCCCAGGGGCAGGGAGGAGAACGCTCACCCATCCTGCTGCGAAGAGCAAACCAAAATCAAACACGAAGGTGCACTCCCCCTTCCTGCTCCCTGCCAACACACGCACACCCTCGGGTCAGTAGCCATATTTCAGCACATGGAGGAGAACATAATAATAATAATTAACTTGGCGTAATAATGATGATACGGTAATTACAACCATCATCTCGTGAGTACTCCTGGGGAAGCAGGGTGTTTAAATGTCTGACCACCCTGGTTTTAAATGACTCCAATGATTCTAGGTCTTTTCAAATTTTCTTTAGGCAAATGTGACTGTTCTGATTGATCGCTTGCTTGTCTTTTTTATTTTTTTTCTCCCTAAAATTTATATGCCAAACATAACAACTCATGCTTGTTTTACTGGCAATAGTATTCAGGTTAAAAATGTAGTGCTTTTCCTCTTCGAGGGTGATATCCACTCAGATACTTAGATAAATTGTTACTCTGAGTTATTAGGCTAAAAAGTGCAGATCGATTATGGCACATTTTCTTTCTTTCTTTCTTTCTTTCTTTCTTTCTTTCTTTCTTTCTTTCTTTTTTTTCTTTCTTTCTTTCTTTTTTTTTTTTTTTAAGAGATATTTTTGCCCTATGGTGCATTTGCTCACTGGAGAGACAGAGAGAGAAAGTGAGAAATCACCCTCTGGTGGTGGTGGGGCGGGGGGGGGATGGCCATGCTGCAATCCATTCTCCGACATTCTCTTGAGATTTATGGTAAGCACACACAGGCACCTGGTGTGAGTTTCAAGCCATCAGGTCCGGGACTCGAACCATGATCATATTATGGCATTTTTTTTTTAAATCAGTTGATTTTGTACTATGCCAGTTTATTCTGAACCTGCAAGTATGCTTTGCTTTAAGAAGAACTGACCTGCTGGGACCAGCAGCTAGTGTAATGGCTGTGTCGCAGGACTCCCATGTAGTCAACCACAGTTCAAGTCCTGGACCTGGTGGCTTAAACTCACGCTGGCAGGGATTGTGGTGTGGCCATCCCCTGGGAGGTTGATTTTTCGCTTTCTTTCTCTTTGTCTCTCTCTCTCTCTGTCTTTCCTACCCTATGGCAAAAACCTCTCAAAAAAAAAAAAAAAAAAAAAAAAAAACACAAAAAAAACAAAGTTA
>NW_006203869.1:251335-251809 GCF_000334495.1 Tupaia belangeri chinensis
AGACCTGGTGGCTTGCTTTCTCACTTTCCCTCTCTTTCTCTCTCTGTCTCTGGTCAAATTAAATAATAACAACAATAATAAATTAAATTAAATTAAATTAAATAATTCTTTTTAAAAATACAGACGTTTTTCAAGTGGGAAGATAAATTTGTTATAATAATAAAACTGTTTGCTTTATTATAAATTTCTTTTTCTTTTTTTAAAACATTTTTAAACTTTATTTATATATTTTAATTTGACCAGAGGGACAGAATGAGAGAGAAAGGGAGAGAGAGGGAAGGTGAGAAAGTAAACTGCCAGACGTGGGACTCGAATTGCAGTCGGTCATGTGGGAGTCCAGCACCCTTAACCCACCACGCCACCTTCTGGCCCCTATTATGAATTTCTTTAGCTACGATAATCAAAATTTGGATTTTTCTCTGTGATAAAAAGGGTAATAATTAGCCAATAATGTCCTGAGAGTTAGGGACGGTA
>NW_006203869.1:252217-252442 GCF_000334495.1 Tupaia belangeri chinensis
GCACATTTTCTTTCTTTCTTTCTTTCTTTCTTTCTTTCTTTCTTTCTTTCTTTCTTTTTTTTCTTTCTTTCTTTCTTTTTTTTTTTTTTTAAGAGATATTTTTGCCCTATGGTGCATTTGCTCACTGGCGAGACAGAGAGAGAAAGTGAGAAATCACCCTCTGGTGGTGGTGGAGCGGGGGGGGGATGGCCATGCTGCAATCCATTCTCCCACATTCTCTTGAGA
>NW_006203869.1:252819-356826 GCF_000334495.1 Tupaia belangeri chinensis
AAACCCCAAAAAAAAAAAAAAAAAAAAAAAAAAAGACCAGCAAAAATCAAAGTTTAGAAGAAATACTTTTAGGACCTGGTTGGTGACATGATGTTATGAGAGGCTGATCCCCCCAGGAAGGTTATGGGTCCATATCTGGAGATCCCCCATTCCCTGCCTTATACATGGGGCTCACAGATGCCAAGATCTGAGCCTGGGTGAAGGTGGGGACAGACAGCAGCATCAAGACCCTGGTGGGGGTGCTGTCTCTCTGTTTCTCTGCGTCTCTTTCTCTCTTTTGCTTATGAAAGAAAGAAATCAAGTTAAAAAAGAATCTTAGGGCCAGCTGGTGGTGTGGTGGTTAAGGTGTAGACTCCCACATAGCTGATTACAGTTTGAATCCTAGACCTGGTGGCTTGCTTTCTCACTTTCCCTCTCTTTCTCTCTCTGTCTCTGGTCAAATTAAATAATAACAACAATAATAAATTAAATTAAATTAAATTAAATAATTCTTTTTAAAAATACAGACGTTTTTCAAGTGGGAAGATAAATTTGTTATAATAATAAAACTGTTTGCTTTATTATAAATTTCTTTTTCTTTTTTTAAAACATTTTTAAACTTTATTTATATATTTTAATTTGACCAGAGGGACAGAATGAGAGAGAAAGGGAGAGAGAGGGAAGGTGAGAAAGTAAACTGCCAGACGTGGGACTCGAATTGCAGTCGGTCATGTGGGAGTCCAGCACCCTTAACCCACCACGCCACCTTCTGGCCCCTATTATGAATTTCTTTAGCTACGATAATCAAAATTTGGATTTTTCTCTGTGATAAAAAGGGTAATAATTAGCCAATAATGTCCTGAGAGTTAGGGAAGGTCCCAGCGGGAATCCATAGACTTGGTAATAAACTTGAATTGTGACATCAAGGAAAGGATTAATAGTTTTCAAATTACAATCCCAGATGATGCGAATAATAAAGGAGAAGGAAGCTCATAAGAAGAGAGCCATTGCGGGCAGACCACCGGGCAGACCACCGGGAGGCGGTCATCTAGAAGAAAAAGGAAAGAAAGAGCGCCAGCACCTTCACCACCATGCCACCTGCCGGCCCTAATGTTCTTTTTGAAACTTTCTTTCTTTCAGCGCCCTGGGGTCTGAAGCCAGAGGTGCTTCAGTCCACTCTGCCGGGGAGACGGGGTAGTCATGGGAATGGCGGGTACTTCGAGCTCCTTACTTGCCATGGTGACCTTATGGGCCCATCTATGGTGTCCGCTGAAACGTTTTTGTGGTTCGTGTGCCATAAGGGAGGGCTCTGGCCAAAGATTGTTGTAACCATTTCCTTATTTTCTGATGGGAAATTACCCAAAGGCTGTTCGGAGGGTCAATCCAACAGTACCTGTGACAAACTTTAACTTACTAATCGGGCACAGTAAGAGATCAACAACAGTAACTAATAATGAAATAAAATCATTGTGCCTACAGACTGTAATGAAATTATGTGAATGTGTTCTCTCTCAGCGTATCTTATTGTCCTCACCGTTTTTTGGACCACGGTTGACTACCGGTAACTGGAACTATAGAAAGCAAACTGGGGGGGCCAGCAGGTGGCGTGGCTGTTAAGGCGCTGGATCCCCATGGCTAGCCGCAGTTTGGGTCCCGGGACCTGGTGGCCAGTTGTGTGCAGGCTCCAAATCCTGACGGCAGAATGGAGGAGAAGGGATTGCAGTGTGATATCTCACTTTCCCTCTCACTGTCTCTCTCCTGTGAGTACACTTGCCCTACGGCAAAAACCAAATACATAAATAAATAAGTAAATAAATAAAAAGAAAAAGAAAGCTAACTGGTAGACAAGGAGAGACGAGTGTACTTTAGTTCCACTGATCACAGAATCTGCCCAATGGCTCTCTTCTTTTGAGCTTCCTTCTCCTTTATTATTCGCATCGGCTGGGATTGTAATTTGAAGGCTATTAATCCTTTCCTTGATGTCACAATTCAAGTTTATTACCAAGTCTATGGATTCCCGCTGGGACCTTCCCTAACTCTCAGGACATTATTGGCTAATTATTACCCTTTGCTTTCATTTATTCCTACTTATTCAACATCCTTTGACTGCAATAATGTGAGTCAATCTGAATTAATGTCCCACAAAAGACCCTAGGAGGCCTGCAGTCAAATGCTTACTGAGGTTCCTGTGTCTGCTAATTTAGTTACTCAATAAAAAACCCATTTTTTCTAAAACGGCTGGATATTTTACTGCTGATTTGATTATATAATCTGTTACGATTCCTTCTGTCTTTTGTGTTATTCTTTTACTAGAGATTTTTGTTAGGTTTAGTTTTTTGGCATTGATATAATTTAAAAAATTCACTGGTTTCTTCTAAGAAAATTATTTGCCATTGTGCGGATGGGCTTAGTAACCAATTCCCCTTGTGTCTTTGTACAATGTAAACCTGAAGTTGGGATTTAATATAATTTCTCCAGATACAGTACAAATATGTCAAAGACTGTGCTCACAAAGCATTACTTACTCCTTAACGAATCAACGCCTAATTTCATTGTTATTAAAATCAGGTTTTTAATGGCCAGATTAATCATTTCAATGTGATTGTGTGTTTTTGTCCACTTAGTTCTAGGATTCCTTCTTTTTAGGTATCTCTTTTACTTTTCTCTCTTTCTGTTTCTTCTTTCTTTTTTAAAATTTGCCGTAGGGCGTGTACACTAGTTGGACAGTGACAGAGAAGGACAGAGAGAGGGAAAGTGAGGAATCACCTTCCAGTGGGGCGTGATCATACCACAATTCCCCCTCTTCCATTCTCCTCTAAGGATTTTGGACACACACACACACACACACACACACACACACACACACACGGGGCAAGTCTTTACTGCCAGGTTCGGGTCTCAAACTGCTCAGTCAGCCATGTGGGATCCAGCTGCCTTAACCTCCATGCCATCTGCTGGCCCTGTTTTAGTTTTCTCTAAATTATTTAGGTTAGAATAAACTTCTTGTATTTAATTTATTAGTCTCTGTATTCCAAGTTTCAGCTGAATATGCTTTCTTTCATTTTTTTGGCTACAAATTCTTTTACCATCGGATTTGGGGAAGTTTCTTGGTAGCTGAGGAATCTTCCTCTCCTATTATGCATTTCCCTTTTTATTAGAACTAGAATTTATTTTGCTAGAGTTTTCTAATGAACCTCTGTTTCCCTGCTGCCTTCCGTCACGTTGACTTTACCTTGCTGAATGAATAGAGCGTGTTCATGGCTCCTCGGTAAACTCCTGGAGGCTCGTTCCTGAGTCGTGCAATTACCTGCCGTGCAAATAAATACGAGACCCTTGAGACACAAGCGGCTTCTCTGTGAGTTTGATATTAATAAACTGGAACCAGGCCTTGTTATTCTCTGGAGGGAGGTGGCTTGGGGTACTGGAAAAAAAGGGGGGGATCCAAAGCCTGAACCTGGGTGAGAGTCTTGCTCCTCGGTGGTCCTGAGCCCCTCCACTGCTTGGCCATGTCTGATCGACTTGCAGTAACAACTTCTGCTCCCCCTACATAATAGGTGTGGTGATGAGATGCAGTGAACCCCCTGCCTACCACGTGTTCTCGGCTGCCCAAGTCCCACACGCGCCCTTTGCGGAAGGCTGGGCCCTGGCAGGGAACAGGACTGTCTTCACAGAGCTCACCATCTCATGTGCAAGACAGTAGACGTACTTCCTAAGTTATCACAAATCAGGGAAGCTCTTCGAATAAGAGAAAGCTTTGGCATTGTATTTGTGTGTGTGTGTGTGTGTGTGTGTGTGTGTTTGGGGGTTGCTTAAATAGGAGACTCTTACCAGGATGCGATGCCAGCCAGGACTTGAAGGCTGTTTGAGAACTGTGACTTGTCAAATGTGTTGGTATCCACGATTCCATATCAACAACTCTAGAGTGGGTGCTTTTCTTTTCTTTTTAAGTTTCTTTCTTTCTTTTCATGAAAGTGAGAGGCAGACAAAGACAAGCATCCTCAGCAGGGTCCCTTCCTGGGATCCTCTCATGCCTTCCCAGCACATGAGGATCCCAGGTGTGGGCACCACAGGCGTCTACACGTTTCTGTGGCCTTCCACGTGGATCGGCTGCACGTGAGCAGTGCCTCATGTCTGGGCCACCGAACTATAATTATGGAGAAGCGTCCTTCAAATTGCACATTACTGGACCCACCTCTGGGGATGTGTAATTTAGTAGGACTCTGATAACAATCAGTGCTTTTTAAAAGCTTCCCAGCTGAGCCAGCAGGTGGCATGGAGGTTAAGGTTCTGGATCCCACAGGCCTGACTGTGCAGTTTGAGTCCTGGACCCAGTGACTTGCACATCATGCTGGGCCCGTGTGTATGTGTATGCCCCAAATCCTGAAAGGAAACTTTAGGAGAGGGAATTGCAGTGTGGCCATCCCCCTGTGGGGTGATTTCTTATTCTCTGTCTTTCTCTGTCTCCCTGGTGAGCACATATGCCTTATAGCAAAACTAAAAACTAACTAAATAAATACTGCATTGTTGGAAAAGTCATGACTCATTTTTGCATAGGGAAATAGAAATCATGCATGACTTTTCCAATAACCCAAAGAAAGCTTCTCAGACGATCCCACTGGCCTGTCAGGTTTGGAAACTATTAATTTGGAGAAATCCTAGTCAGAAACAAAAATTGTCCTTCCAGGACCAACCGCGGCTTAGTGTTCTTTTGTTTCCAGTTCTCTGCTTAGGGCTTCTTACACCAGCCCCTAGGTTTCTGAGTCTCTGTGCTGCCGGGGCCGGGGCCTCCCCCGCGTGGTGGAGCTGGTTCCCGTTTCCCAGCAGGCAGATTATGTCAGGGGGACTTCTGGTTGCTATTCAAGTGCTGGAAGGAGGCCTGTTTCTGATGCACACTTTGGAATTCTGGTTTGTAACATTATATATTAGGTTGAATGCTGTGGGCTGGTGTAGAAACCTAAATGCTTTTTGTAAATCTACACCTATGGGAAACATGTCTGCAATCCCATGGAAGGAAGCCTGAAGTTCCTTTCCACAAGAATTCATTGTACTGTCGTCCTGTGCCTTATAGTATGACTTCAATGTATTTTGCATACATACTTAATAGAATTGAGTGGTTTTAAATATGGGGCTAAGCCTAACTCTTTTTTTTCAGAAAGTATTTTTGCTATAGGGTAGGTGTGCTGGCTATAGAGACATAGAGAGATAGAGAGACAGTAAAGGAGAAATCACCCCATAGGGAGAATAGCCACACTACAATCCCTTCTCCTCCATTCTCTCAGGATTTGGGTACACATGCACTCGTGCCCAGTGTGAGTTTTAAGCTGCCTGGGCCGGGACTCGAATCACAGTTGACTATGTGGGAATCCAGTAACATAACCATTATACCATCTGCTGGTCCCAAGGCTAAGACTCTTACCTTGGGATAATAGGGTCTATCAAAGCCTAGTTTGAGTCTTGGGAAAAGGAAACTAGGAACCCCTTCTCTCTCCCTCCTGGGGCTTTTCAGGGAAGCTGAGAGTAATGTATTAGAGAACTAAGAGTAGCCTCTGAGATTTACCAGTGAGAGGTTTTTCCTGCTGTTGTTCATTTGTTCGTTTTATTTTGTAAAATTGATCTAGTTACTTAATTAAAAAAAATCAGAGGGCATATGCACTTGCCAGAGAGAGAAAGAGAAAATGAGAGAGATGCAGGAAGCCCTCCCCCCGTCCCCTTCCCTCATGGGGCATGGTCATAATGCAGTCCCGTCTCCATTTCTCCCTCCTGTCTGGATGGGGCGCGCACACACAGCGCCTACAGTGTTTCTCTAGCAGCCAGGGCTGGGACTCCAACTGCATGATGGGCCGTTTGGGATTTGGCTCCCTTACGCAGGAGGCCATGGGGCTGGCCCTAGATTTTAGATCCTTACAGAAAAGTCTCACTTCCAGGCCTGACTTTATCTTATATTCTTTCTTGGCACTTCTCATGTCTAGTCCAGGAGCACAATGAAAAATCCACATTTATCAGCGCAGACTTAACTTCTACCCTAGACTCTCACCTGCTTTCACAAGGAAGGTGCTAGCTCACAAGCGTCCCCTTTACCCATCGTCGAGATCCCTGTGTGTCAAGATTCCTTCCTGGGTCCTTGCTCAGACGTCTCCCTGTCTTCCCCATCTCCCCGACTGCTGTTGGGCCTGTCTTTTAGCTGGAGTTCTAGGATTCACTGAAGCTAAAGGACAAAACACAGAGGTGGGATGTTAGGGTCAGGAGGAGAATAGGTGAGGGAGGTACAGAAACCTGTAAAGCCCAGTCTTCATTCATCGAAACTGGAGATGATGAGAGGAGGTGAGGCTCGCACACGTCAGGTGACGACCATGGAACCAGAGCTGCTTCTGCCGGGAGTGGCCTGTCCTGTTGCTGGCCTGTCAGACTCCCCAGAGGGAGATGGTTTTGTGACCTGAGAAGGTGATCACTGCTGTTCCAAGTCCACCTTGACCGAGGGCAGGAGCAGGCTGGGCCAACAGAGAGGGAGAGGTGTGAGGGGAACGAGGAACACGAAGGAGAACATCTTTCTGGGTGAGCATGGCAGAGTGTTTGAGAGGTTACAGGAGGCCCTAGAAGGTGTTGTTACTTGCAATGACATCTATACCTCAGGTGTTTGGCATTCCGTAATGCTTGCTTGGTTTGGCATCTTTCAGTAAGACTTCTATCAAAAATGGACCCGTTGTCCATTTGCCGTTAGCAGAAAGTAAAAACAGATAAAGATGAGAGCGTGCAAATGTTCCTCCGGAGAGTTTCTCAATATTAAAATTAACTGGATTTCCACATTATCATTGGGAATATAATCAAGGGATTAATTTGTGATGAAAAAGACTGTGTGTGTGTTTCCCTTTCTTATTTTGGAGGAACTTAGCCTTTATTAGAGTGCTTTAGTTGTTCAAAGGCAACTGATTTCTCTTAGTTATAGCAGATGGTGAAATGGCCCTCCAGTGTGTTGGGGTAGCTGTCAAGTCGATTAATTCTCAGCAGGCCATTGTGTGTTAATTAGACCTCTTTTTCTATCGGAGGAAAAGCAGTATGTTACCATGTATGATAATTCTAAGACTCTAAGGAAACTTCAGAAATTAATCCATTTTCTTGTCAAATACTCAAAGAACCTTAAAACAACTGCTCACAGATATAAGAATACTGGAATTTTATTGGCTGAATTTATTTGAAAGATAATCTAGACCAGTGGTTCTCAGACTTTAGTAAACCTTGGTATCAGATGGAGGGCTCGTTCAGATTGCTGAGCCCTACCCCTGTGAGTGAGGTGTGGTAGGGGCAGGGAGGGACCTGAGAATCTGCATTTCTTCTTTTTTTAAACCTTTTTGTTCTCCAGAGAGTCCAAGTGCTTGCCAGAGAGAGAGGGGGCACGGTCACGCCACAATCTTTTCCTTTCATTTCTCCATTTGATAAGGATTTTCGACATGCACACACATGCGCCCAGCATGTTTTTCAAGCTTTAGGGGCTGGGATTTGAACCACAGTTGGCCATGTGGGTTCCAGCTCTCAATACACAATGCTTACCCACTGTGCTACAGGGCTGGCTTGACATTTCTAACAAATGTCAAGGTGATAACGATGCCACTGGTCTGATGATGATTCTCTGTGTTCTACAGAACATCATAGGCTTCATTTATTGGCTCCTTGATTCACTCATTCAACACACAGTTATGGCACTCCTACTCTCTCAGACAGTATTTTAGGTAGTGGGGGTTATAATGCATCTGACAGATAAATTCATGTATCTGTACTATTTGATAAAAATAGATGCTAGAATAAAAGACAAAGTTCTTATCTCTGGGAGCCTTTGTTTTAGTGCAGGAGGCAGACGCTCCGTCATGTAATACTCATGAGGGAGAAGGGCTCTAAAAGAAACAGAGTAGGACACCTTGGAGGAGAGCGGTGGTCAGGGAAGGTCTCCTTGAGGAGATGAACCCTCCAGAAAGAGGCACGACAGGTCTAAGAATTTTGGTGTTTTACTAGTTGGAGTTATTATGTACTAAAGTTCTCCGGGGTTCATTTTTGTCATTCATTGAAGGAACTAAATATTCCTTAAGGCCTTTACAGGTCTACTAATTTGCTATAGGGTGTGTATGCTCACCAGAGAGAGACAGAGAGAGGGAAAGTGAGAAATCACCCCTCAGGGAAGGTGGCCATGGCACAATTCTTTTTCTTCTAGGACTTTTGTGCTTGCTTGCACATGCGCCCAACATATTTTCAAGCTGCCATGTCTAGGACTTGAACGGCACAGTCAGCCATGTGGGTTCCAGCTGCCTTAACCAACAAACCACCTACTGGCCCAGCTCTGCTAATTTGATACTTTTTGCCCTAAAAGGACGTTGGCAATACAATCTTAGTCATGGTGTGTGGCTTAGACCTGAGAGTTCCAGGGACTTGGGCTACGAATTGTGCACAGGGAAGGTGATATCAGAAATGCTTACATGTGGGTTGGGTGGCAGTGTGACACATTCTGATCAAAGAGTAATGTGTAGCGACAGGGGCCATTTCTAAGCCAGGGGAATAGCAAAGGGAAGACCCTCCAGAAATCCCTTTCTTCTGCCATAAGGGTGGCAACATTCTGATGCCATCAGCCTGGCTTCTGGAGTCAGAGATTATAAGGCAGGGACCCAAGATGACCCTTGCATAGCTTATGGATTGTGAGCAAGAATTAGACCTTTGTGGTTATGAATCCTAAAATGTTTGGGGCTGCTTGTTTCTACAGTATAACATAGCTTATCCTGACCTCTGCAGTCAATAAACTGAGAAATCTAGAGAGACCAGGAAGAGCAGTTGTTTGATAAATAATTATTTTAAAGAGAAGATGCCAGTTGGTAGCTCTTTGGTAGATTAAGGGATTCTATTCTGATAAAGCAGCTAGTTTAGGGACTTGTTTAAATAATGAATGACTACGTATAGATTCTATTATTGTGCATTCACATTGGTATAGACTATATAACCACATCATTGGAGAGGCAGTGTGTGTGGTGGTTGAGGCCACAGGTCTGGGGCTGGGTTGCCTGGATTCAGAGCCTGACTGTGTCTCTTCCTAGCTCTGTCACTTTGGGAAAATCACTTGAGCATGCTGGACTCCAGTTTCTTCATCTACAAAAAGGGATAATAGTACCTGTCTTACAGGGCTATTGTAAGGAATGACTTTGTTGCCATGTGTCAAGGCTTGGCATATAATAGAGAGCTGGCAAATCTCAGCCATTCTTATTCTCTCTGTCCACCTCTCCATTGTTATTATTATTGACATAAGATGAAGAAAACACTGAAAGGATAGACACAGTGTTAAGTAGTCATCTGAGTAGCAGAAGTCCGAGTCATTTTTATTTTTTATTTTTTTAGTTATCATGATTTGTTTGCACTAATCTTAAGTTGCTTTATAATTAGAAAAAAATGATTGAAAAACAGTGTATTTACTATGATTTCTTTTGCCAAAAGCATATACACCACTTTTCACACTAAGTCCTACAATTTCCGCTTTTCCTCACTGTTTTGTGACCTCGTTTCATTGTTTTTTTGTTTTCTTTGTAAAAGTTTTTCCCCTAAGGTACGTGTGCTCACCACAGAGAGTCAGAGAGAGATAGTGAGAGATAGTGAAAGGGAAATTGAGAAATCACCCCCCCCCCCGGGGGGATGGTCATGCCACAATCATTTTTCCATTCTCCTCCTGGGATTTGGAGCGTGCGTGCAGACATACTCAGTGAGATTTTCAAGCCGCTGAGTCTGGGACTTCAACTGTGGTCTGCCATGTGGGAGTCCAGAGCCTTAACCGCTATGCCATCAGCGTAGCGTCCTCCCCACCTTGGCTTTTCAGCTACTCTTCATGGATCCAGTTTTCCACCTTTGTTTCTTTCATGATTTTTTTCCCACCTTTCTTGACCACTTACTGTTGAGACCAATGAATCTCTTGGTCGCCTATAAGTGATTTTCCCTAAATCTCTCTTACACTGCTGTTTCCCATCCCAACCTATTTCAGACTTCTCCCACTTCATGCCTGGACTGTCAGGTTTTCTTGATCATGGTCTTTTTAAATCCATACATATGGTGCAAGTCAAAGGCTTTTCAAATCCCACTTCTATTGTATCATTCCTTGGGCAGACACTTCCAAGGGGCTCCTCACATTCCCCATTTCCCAGGATAAAATCCAATTTCCTGGCTCAACACCAAAGGCTTTCCACGTTCATTCCTTTCTCGCTATCCCAAACATTCCATTCTCGACGGAGGGCCTCTTCCTCCCATATTTCCGCACGCGAGTGCCTTTGCCTTCCTGCTCCCTTTATGTCCGGAGTTTACTCATCCTTCAAGATCTCACTTAAGCATGTGCTTGTGCAAAATGTTTCCTTTTTCTTTGTGAATCGCAGTAGCACTGTTGTGTTAATTTGGCTGTTAATCGCGCACTGGCTTGTGATTTTCTGGTATTGAAATAGTATTAATCACGTGTTTATCTCTTCTCTCACCCTCAACTGCAATGTTCCTGAGGGTACTTACAGGGCCTAAACCTAGGGGGGCCCTGTGGAAGATGGGTGATAGGTGGGGTATTGACAGATAAATTCCTGTCTCTGTACTACTTGATAAAAATAGATGCTAGGGTAAAAAGATCTCTTTTTAAAAATGTTTATTTATTTGGAGAGAGAAAGAGAGACAGAGAGACAGGCACCCCCAACAAGGTCTCATGTCACGACCCACCTCTGGCCTCAGGCATCCTGGACAACAGACATTTGTGCACTTGGTATGTTCAGGGGAGTTTTGGGTCAAGAACTCAGTTCCAGGGGCCGGCAGGTGGCATGGTGGTTAAGGTGCTGGACTCCCACATGGCCAACCATGGTCTGAGTTCTGAACTGGCTTGCTTTCTCACTTTTCTTTTCTTCTCTTTTTTCTTTTCTTTTCTGTTCTCTTTTCTTTTCTTTTCTTTTTTTTCTTTTTCTGTTGAGTGCACATGCTCTATAACAAATTCAAAAAAAAAAAAAGAAAAAGAAAAAAGAAAAAAGAAATAGGATAAATAATTCTTAAAAAAAAAAAAAAAAGAAGAGAACCCAGGCCCTTCCCATGTGACCTCAGTGAACAGGGGCATTGCGTTATTGCTATACCACCGTGGCTGGCCAGCTTCCTCTTGTTTAAAAAGCAAAAAAAGTTTCGATTTTGATATTTTCTTGTTGACTTTATTTTTGACTTTACTATTTATAATGCTGTTTACTCTGAGAATCTGATCTGCTTTTATGGTCAGATCAATATGTGCTTGATTGTCTCCCAAAGCAAGCCTTCTATAATTTACTTACTAGAGCAGGCCATTACATTGCTGAGTATGGGGTTTTTAAAATGAAATAATAATCCAACTAGTGAAATCCCAGTTACAGGACAGAGGCTTCTGTTGTTCACGACCCCTGGACTGTGGGATCCCTGAAGAAAGTTACCATTTCTCAGGTCTCCCCAGATCCTGGCATTGTCTCTGGCATAGGGGACTGCTTCATGAATGTCAGATGAACGGCTGTAGAACCAGTCTGCAGACTTAGAAGGAGAAGCTGTTATATCTCAAGAGATTTTTAAATGAATTTAATATATTTTATTTTAAACAGACAAAGCACAATTTTATTTTTTTAATTTTAATTTAATTTTATTATATTCTTAAAAAAAATTTTTTTTAGAGGTTTTTGCTATAGTGCGCGTTCACTCGCCAGACAGACAGAGAGAGACATAGAGACAGAAAGCGAGAAATCACCCCCCAGGGGGAATGGCCACGCTGCAATCCCTTCTCTTCCATTCTCTTCTCAGGATCTTGGGCATGCACACACATGAGCTTGGCATGAGTATTTTTTTTTTTTTTTTTGTTATTGGGTCATGAGAATCCAGTAACCATCTTTTTTTTTTTTTTTTTTTTGGAGGGGTTTTTTCAACCTAGGGCGTGGGGGCCTGCCAGACAACAGAGAGAGACATAGAGACAGAAAGCGAGAAATCACCCCCCAGGGAGGATGGTCACGCCGCAATCCCTTCTCCTCCATTCTCCTCTCGGGATCTTGGGCACGCACGCACACGTGCCTGCTGTGAGTTTTAAGCCACCAGATCCGGGACGCGAACCGCAGTTGACTACATGGGAGTCTAGTGACATAGCCATTACACCAACTGCTGGTCCCTCGGTGTGAGTTTTTAAGCCACCGGGTCCGGGACGCGAACTGCGGTCGACTACATGTGAGTCCAGCAACATAGCCATTATGCTAACTGCTGGTCCCAATTTTATTATATTCTTATAGAGATTTTTGCTATAAGGTGCATATACTTGCTGGAGACACAGAGAGAGGCAGAGAGAGAAAGTGAGAAATCATCTCAGGTGTGTGTGTGGCAGGGGGGGGATGGCCATGCCACAATCCCTTCTCCTCCATTTTCCTCTCAGGATTTTGGGCACATATCCACACACACATGGTGTGTTTTGAGCCACTGGGTCCAGGACTTGAACCACAGTCAACCATGTTGGAGTCCTGCACCTTAACCACTGTGCCACCTGCCAAAGCGCAATTTTGAATTTAACAATGTAATACCCAAGAAGTCTTCTATCTCTTGACTCATGACATTCATGTCTTGGATTACAGGATCTACTCATTTTACTGTGATTGTTGCCATCATTTTCTTTTTTCTTTCTTTCTTTTTTTTTTTTTAAATTTGCCATAGGGCATGCGTGTTCGCTCACTGGAGACAGATAGAGAGACTGGGAAGGTATGAGAGTACTCCTCAAGGAGGATGGCCATGCTGCAAAATCCCTTCTCCTTTATTCACCTTTTGGGATTTTGGACATGCACATGCGCCTGGTGTGTTTTTTAAGTCACCAGGTCCGAGATTTGAACTGCACAGTCAGCCATGTGGGATCCAGCTGCTTTAACCACCATACCACCAGCTGGCACGCCATCCTGGTTTTCCAAAGGTCCCATATTTCTGTTTCCCATGCCCTTTGCAGTGATCTTGCGAGGCTCACTCTATTCATGTTCTTGCCTCCACTTTCCGCTTCCTTGAAATTTACCCTGGAACATTCAAGGTGGCTCTTCCAGGTGGTAGGTGGTGACGGGGGCCCAGTGACCAAGAGAGCAAGTGGATGTGATCAGACTCTTTGGGTGTAGGGACAGAGGGGCAGATACAGGAAGCCTCAGCGCTAGACCATTTGGTGCCAGAAGAGCAGAGAGATCTTAGCCCTTAGCTTTTTTAATTTTTTGTTTATTTATTTATGTCTTCCGTGGAAAAGAGACAGAGAGAGATGGAGAAACAAACACCCCTTTAGGGTCTTAATACCACAATTCACCCTTAGTCAAAGCTGACCTGGATCATGGGTATGTACATGCCCAGTGTGTACAGCAGACCCCAGGATGTGAACTGGGGGCCTTTCCTGTGTGGGTCCAGTTGCATTACCACTGCACCACCACCTACCTGCGCCAGTCCCGTACAGTCCCCCTTTTTTATATGATGTAAGTGACATTTGAAGGGAGCATACTGTCATACAATGGTGTCCTGGCAACAGCGGCCTGTTTTCTTCAAGTCCCCAGAAGTCACATCATGCTTTGGCCATGGTCCTCTGCAGTTCCTACTCTCCTAGTCATCGCTCAATCCTCCTGGGTGGCAGTCACATCTGAAACTCCTTCAGGATGTCGGAGGCCTTCCTTTTCCAAGTCCGCGTGCTTGTTGTCTTCGCCCTCACTGTCCTTGACAGCATCGCAAAGGGTAAAAGTTACTGGTCTCTGAATACCCAGATTGTCATCCCAGGTATTTTGGTTACATGTCCGGCACTATTATTTGCATGCTTTATTCTGGACAGTATTAGTCAAAATTAGTCACAAGACACACACAAAAAAGTGGACAAAACACAAGCCAGTACTATGCAGAGATATATCGACCGAGGGTGACCTTGCAGTATGCCGGCTGAGACCGACTGGCCAGGACACAGTGTTGTTATCTGAGCCAATTTCCTCCCTTTTAAAAAAGAGCTCATTTATTTCTTTCTTGAAAGAGAGAGTAACAGAGAGAGAGAGAGTGAGAGAAAGAAAGACAAAGAGACAGGATCTTTTTTTTTTTGAGAGGTTTTTGCTGTAGGGCGTGTGTGCTTGCCAGAAAGACAGAGAGAGACAGAGAGACAGAAAGCGAGAAATCACCCCCCAGGGGGGATGGCCACACCGCAATCCCATCTCCTCCATTCTCCTATCGGGATCTTGCACGCATGCACACGTGCCTGGCGTGAGTTTAAGCCGCCGGGTCCGGGACTCAAACCCCAGTCGACTTCGTGGGAGTCCAGTGACATAGCCATTACACCAACTGCTGGTCCTGAGAGACAGAATCTTATGCTGCAATTCCGCCTAGCCTTTCCAGCCAGCCAGGATCACGGGCACGTGTGCTCAGTGTGCGGGTCAACAGGGAGAACAGCCCTTCGATCTTCTGTATTCATCTGTCTTTGCCTGAGCAGTTTGATACCGGCATGCTACTGATTCAACACTCTTTGGCTAATTCTACTGTTTGAGAACAAACCACATTTCTTTCTTTGTTCTTTAAGGTTTTTATTTTATTGGTGGTAGAGACTGTGCTTACACACGGATGTGCATGTGAGACAGAGAGAAAGAGAGAAGCACCTGTGTCCCAGTCTCATCACTGTGATCCGCATCCCTCAGCTCTCCAGCTTGTTGGGATCTTGGGTACACACGTATGCCTGGGTGTCTTCAGGCCAACCTGGCCATCTGAACTGGCAGTTGGCCATGTGGGGTCCAACACTGCTCTTGAGTTTGCTACTGACTACACCATCAGGCTGGGCCCAAACTGTGTTTCTTGGTGCATGATGAACACATACACAGAGTACTGAAATAGATTATCATGTGTGTAAATAAATACATATGTTTTGGGGATATTCCAGAGACAGAGTTTAGATGAATCAGCACAGTGTGTGGAATTGCTAAACAGTAGGCATATATTCTAGAATCATTCCAAACTTCTTGCACTCAAATTCTTCTGCAGAAGCTCAACCTAAGGCACTTATTATAGCAAAGACTTTCAGGGCCAGCCAGTATCCCTGTGGTTAAGGTGGCTGGATCTCACATGACTGACCACCTGTTTGAGTTCCAGACCCAGTGGTCTGAAAACCAAGCACGTGTGTATGTGTGCCCAAAATCCCAAAAGGAAAAAGGGAGGAGAGGTGGTGACATGACTACTCCCCAAGCAGGGATTACTTTCTCACTTTCCCTCTCTCTTTCTCTGTCTCTCTCCAGTGAGAGCACATGCTCTCTAGCAAATTTTTTTTTTTGTTAAAAAAGGCTTTCATATTTGTGAGAAGATAATTTTAGATTTTACTTAGATTGTGGATTTACTTGGAAGGCTTCCCTTGTTCTGTAATTAAGATGCCCAGTAAGGAAGCATCTTCTTGAAAGAATGAAATGCTAATACATTATATTGTTAAAGTATCTGATGCATTGTTTGAACTAAATGCATATTAAAAATGATAATTATATGTGTAATGAGTTTATTCCAAGGTTGTGAGTGTGAATTGCTTACTGGAGGTGTAAGGATCATTATCACCATCACTCTAGACTCCTGTATTGTGTGTTTGTGACTCTTAGAGTCCTGGGCTTATGAGAACCCCGCTAGATGTAACCTGGGCCAACCATCATCCAGTTGGGTTGGCATAGATGGATGAGAATAGACTTCAATGACCAGAGTAAATGCTCAGTAAACAGCGAGGGTCATTTAAGCTGCTGATGGCGAGCGTGGGCTGGGACAGGTCGTGAGATTTGCACAGGGCTCTGAATGTTGGTTCTGGACTAAACACACTGCTGCCCAACTCCATATAAACACTTCGAGCCCTTCTTCAGCCTGTTACTATTATTTTTTTAAATCAAGGTTTTTCTTGTGATAGAGTAAGCACAAAGCTCGAATTATGGAATGACCATGTGAAGTTGCTTTCATGGGATGGTTATCATATAATTTTGGTCAAAAGAGCACAGGGAGTGAATCACCTAACAGTGGCTGCTGTAGCTGCCTGAATTTCCTGAAATAATTTGAAAATTGTGTGTTTTTTTTTCCTTTTCTTTTAAATCTACCTCTGGATTTGCTATAAAGGTCTCTAGTGATATTAAAATCCTTCAGAGGATTTGATAATGATAATTTAATATTATTAGAGGCTTTTATAGCAAGAATATTGTTCAAATGAGACTATCGTTCAAAATGTGAAGGCCGGTAAAAGAGTGGGCTTGATCCATGTTTTAGGAGGATACTCTGCTTTTTCTTTTTAAGAGGTTTTTACCTTAGGGCGCATGCGCTCACTAGAGAAAGACAGAGACAGGAAGAGGGAATGTGAGAAATCACCCCCAAGGGGGATGGCCACGCTGCAATCCCTTCTCCTCCCTTCTCCCCGTGGGTTCTTGGGGATGCATGCACACATGCCTGGCATGAATTTCAGGCCACTGGGTCTGGGACTTAAACTTCGGTTGGCCATGTGGGAGTCCAACAACGTAACCATTACACCATCTGCTGACCCTCTGCCTTTTTCGAGGTTGATAAATTGTTTCGCTTTCATGAGAGCAGCATTCTTGATAGAATGTGACACTGCAAGCTGCACCACCACCCCCCCCACCCCACCCCCCGTTTTCTTTCCAGCAGGATAACAGGCACAGGTGTAGGTGCCTGGCATGTAGTGGTCTGCCTAGGACTAACCCCCGTCATCTATGTGGCTCTAGCATTGTGGAGTGGTGCAGTACTGCCATGCTGCTGTGGCTGGGCCTGGGAGGATGCTTTCTTTTTTTTTCTTATAATAAATGTCAGATTTACAGTGGAGCATGATTTATTATTATTATTTAAATAATTATCTATTAAATTTTATTTATTCATTCATTTTTTTTTAACTTGACAGAGAGAGACACAGAAAGAGGGGAAGTGAGAAAGCAAGCCACCAGGTCTGGGATTCGAACCGTATTCAGCCATGTGGGAGTGTCCAGTGCCTTAACCACCATGCCACCTGCTGGTCCCAGGAGGATGTTTTTGTAACTCATTTGAGTGAAACACCCTCTTGATTTTGACCTCCAGGTTGTTGGGGGCATTAAATGAGATGATGCATAGCTAATACCTGGCCTTTGTTTTTAATATGCTAGTTCCCATAACAACTGCGACTGTCTTCTACTGCTGCTACACCTCTGCTATTACTTCTATGTTCTGCTGAGCCCTTTGAAACTCAGAAGTTAGTTTTACACTCATTTGATGGCAAAGCCTGCACCGACTCAATTGGAGATGACTTTAAAAAATCATACTTAATGTGAAGATTCATTCATTGATTTCAGAAATATGAGTGTATTTGATTTTGGGGTGTCATTCTAGACTCTACTGGAGGTTTACGTAATATACATCATCATGCATCATTTTATTTTTGTAAAATGTGGAAAATTCTTAAGTCTAAGCCCCAAGGGTTGAGGTTAAGGGATTGTGGACCTGAATTTGTGTTTTATCCAACATAGACAATCTTAATTGATTTCATGGTGCATGACGCATGGGGTGCTGATTGCTCTGTCTGTAAAGGTAATGGCTTCTTCAGGTCAGAGGCTAGATATGACTCACTCAAGATGATCATGCAGCATAAAGAAAAAGATATATTTGAAGCTCTTCTGATGAAAGGAGACAATTTGTCAATTTAGGACACGTATAGGTCTGATTTTTTTTTTTTTAAGGTATTTTTGCTATGGGGCATATGCGCTTGCTGAAGACACAGAGAGAGAAAGTGAGAAATCACCTCCCGGGGGTGGGGGTGGGGGGTGGCGGCCACACTGCAGCCCCTTCTCTTCCATTCTCCTCTCGGGATTTTTGGGCATACACACGTGCACACATACCCAGTGTGAGTTTCAAGCCACTGGGTCTGGGACTTGAACTGGGATTGCCTGTTTGGGAGTCAGCGCCTTAACTACTATGCCACTTGCTGGCTCCTAGGTCTGAGTTTTGACTGATCAGAAGTTAGAAAGAATAAAGTTATTCATCACGAGAAGATGTTGCTGTCCCATGGTGCTAGATGCCACAGTTTAACTAATGTGAGACTTCTGATGTCACGCCGTGGGTGTCAGCATGGGCCTCTGGCTTCATTGCCGGGGAAGAGATGAAGACGGATCCGTGATGAGCAGCCATTCCTGGGTACGAAGGGGCTTCCATGCCTTCCATGGTGACAGCTTTGCAAATTCAGTCTACTAACATTTAAATAAACCTGTACTCTTTTCTCCAAAATCATAAGTAGTCAAAGAATGGATCTTTAATTAGTTACTATTTCCTTGGTCTGAGTAATTATCGATTTAATGTGGTCAAGACTTTTACTTAATTTTTTTCAGGTTGTTTAATCAAAGTATTTGTTAATTTAGACTGTCTTCCAAATATTTGACATAAACGTGGTTTTTCCTCAATTATCTAGATAACTCTAGGTAAGGTAATTTTGGAGGGTTTCCAGATCACCAGGTAAGTATTTTGCCCTCCATTTTTTGGTCGTTGCGTGCAGTGTGTGTGAATGTACGTCTTCATAGCAAGAATCAAGAACTGATTGTTTCTACATGTTCTGTCTAATGAGTAGTATTACAAAAAGCTTCATTAGCTGACCTGTAAAGATACCTGGCACCTAATGAAAATGTGGTGCACACCATTAATTGTATTGTAGTTGAACCGTGAAGCCTGCTAGGCTCAGTTTAAAATCATATTTTACCATTACTCTTGGTTGGGCCAGCCCCATGGCCTAGTGGTTAACGGAAGCCAGATCTCACATGGCCCACCATGGTTTGTGTCCCAGACCCAACAGCTTGTAAAACATGTCAAAATCTAAACAGGATGAAGAAATGGAGATGAAGGGATGGAGGCATGACCGTGTCCCATTGGGGGATGCTTTCTCCCTCTCCCTCTCCCTCTTCTGTCTCTGTTGCTCTCTGGTGAGCACATGCATCCTTTGGCAGTTAAAAACAACAACAACAACAGGGACCAGCAGTTGGTGTAATGGCTATGTGGCTGGACTCCCATGTAGTCAACCGCGGTTTGAGTCCTGGATGCCAGGCTGCCAGGTGCGTGTGCCTGTGTGCCCAAGATCCCTAGAGGAGAATGGAGGAGAAGGGATTGCAGCGTGGCCATTCCCTCTTGGGGGTGATTTCTCGCTTTCTGTCTCTCTGTCTTTCTCTGCCTTTCTGGTGAGTGCACACACCCTCTCCAAAACGAAACAAAGCAAAACAAAAAAACAAAACCAACAACAACAACAAAACAACAATAAAACCCTACTCTTCGTAAATATCTGTTGCCCCAACCTCTCGGGTGAGGGATTGGGGGCCATCCAGTGGCAAGGTGGTCAAGGAGGCTGGATCCCACATGGTTTGAGTTTTAGACCTGGTGGCTTAAAAAACATGCAGAGCATATATGCATATATGCCCAAAATCCTGAAAGGAGACATGGAAGAGAAGGATTGTGGTATGACCATTTTTCATCAGGGAGTACTTTCTCATACAGATGTACCCACTGGGGGGAAAATTGGGGGATCAGAATGATCATGGCATTTATAAGATAGCGATAAATCTGTATCATTGAGAACGGGCTGAAATCTAAATAAAGAGTTGTCACATACCGAATGATGTTATTTATTCAGACCATCCATAATATGACATGCAGAACTCTTTTAAAGAGTATGAGATAATTAGACACAACTAAAAGCAATCGTTGGTGCTCACAGTTGACATTTTTACATACTAGTTTCTTCGGTATTTTTAGAAGTATATTAACTTCTCATTTTGAACTATTAAATATTACGTAACAGCTATATTATCTCTAGTCAGTTCTCAGAATTAATGCTCTCTAAGTGATGAGCTTACTCTAGAAATGTCCTTGAGACCTTGATAAAGTGTGTGAGTAAATTTGAAAATGTAACACAATACATTTATGAAAACATCTCTAAGATAGTAGCTCTGAAAATGATAATAGTTCCTATGATAGACAATTCAAGATTTTCTTTTTAAACGATTAGGATTTAGGATTGGGTTTTTTTAATGTGTCATTTGGTGGTTGTACAGATTAATATCTTTCTGCTAGGGAAATGCTAATGGTGATTTAATATTCTTTTGGGGGGATGGTTTGATTTTGATGTTTGTGGGGTTAAAGTGATTTCATTTGCAGCTTTGTTTAAATCGCATGGGAAGCCCTGAGGTGTAGTGTAGGTCTGGAGTCAGGCAGACTTGGGCTTGAATGTACCTCTTTCTAGTTTTGTGTCTTGGGTATACTCCCTAACATTTCAAAGGTCAGATTCTTTCTGTAAAGTACAAGTTAATGTATCTCTCAGATATTTTGTTGGGAAGATTAACTATTGTGTTTAAAAAGTACAGAGGAGTTACTTAATCAATATTAGCTTTCTACTTCCATTTCTCTCTCCTTAATTCTTCTTATAGGTCTTATTGGAACTGCTATTTAGCACTTATAAAAGAATATCTTGTGTTGCTAATGGTCTTTTTTTGTTTTACTGAAATATTTTATATATATATATATAACAGAGAGAAAGAGAGAGAGAGAGAGAGAGAGAGAGAGAGAGAGGTTATTGCCTTAGGGCACATGTGCTTATGGAGAGAAAGAGAGACAGAGACAACGAGAGGGAAAGTGAGAAATCACCTCCCAGGGGAGATGGCCATGCTGCAATCTCTTCTTCTCTATTCTCCTTCCGGGATCTCGGGCATACATACACACATACACACACACAGAGGCATGTTTCAAGCCACTGTATCCAGGAATCAAACTGCAGTCTGCCATGTGGGTGTCTAGTGATGTTACTGATATGCCATCTGCTGACCCTGAGATATAATTTTAACATACAATATTAACCAATTCTAAATGTGCAGTGTAGCATGCTTTCGTAAGTGTGTATGGCTATGTAATTACCATCACTATTGTGTATAGAACGTTTCCATGCTCAAAACAGTTTGTCGCCAGTATGCAGTCTACTTCCCTCCCACCCTCTGCCCTGGCAGCAACTCCAGATGCTCTCTATTATTAGTTTTGTGAACATATATTTCAATCATTCTCTTTGTTTTTAATGTTAGAGGGCACATGTGTACAAGTGTGTAAGAAAGAGAGAGAGAATCTTAATGGGGCCTGGTCATGCTATAATGGTTTATCCTCCAAATTCTTCACCCTGTCAGGATCCTGGGCACACGTGCACATGCATGGGAGCATATTTTTCAAGCTGATGGGACTGGGACTTGAACTCTGGTCAGACATGTGTGATCTGGTTCTTCTTTATAGCGCCTAACTGTTGCAATATGGGGTCAGTTCTATTTTAATTTTCTCTTGGGTAAACTAAGAACGGGATTGCTGCGTTATGTGGTAAATGTATGGATAGCGTAATGTAATAAATGTAGTTTCTTTATAGGAAACTATTTACCAAACTGTTTTCCAGTGTGGCTGTACCATTTTGCATTCCCACGAGGGATGTCTGAGAGTTCTAGTTGCTCCATATTCTCACCACTATCTGGTATGGTCAGCTTTTTTAGTCATTCTAGTGAGATAAATTTTTCTTTGCTTTCATTTGTATTTAGCTCATGATCAATGATGTTGAGCAATATATTCTTTGGTAAAAATGACTGTTTAAAACTTTTGTCCATTTTTATATTTGTTTTAAAATTTTCTAATTATTGAGTTGTAAGAATTCTTTATGTATTCTGGATATGAATCTTTGGTCAGAGATATTGTCCTAGTTTGCTATTGTGTGGCTAACAGAAATACCCGAGACTGGGTCATTTATACAGAATAGAGGTTTATTTGGCTTACAATCTTGGTGACTGAAAAGGTAAAAGGCATGGGACTGGCATCATGCCAGACTCTAGATGCTATGTCAGAATGTGATTGTCACAGAGTACCAAACTGTTTTCCAGTGTGGCTGTACCATTTTGCATTCCCACGAGGGATGTCTGAGAGTTCTAGTTGCTCCATATTCTCACCACTATCTGGTATGGTCAGCTTTTTTAGTCATTCTAGTGAGATAAATTTTTCTTTGCTTTCATTTGTATTTAGCTCATGATCAATGATGTTGAGCAATATATTCTTTGGTAAAAATGACTGTTTAAAACTTTTGTCCATTTTTATATTTGTTTTAAAATTTTCTAATTATTGAGTTGTAAGAATTCTTTATGTATTCTGGATATGAATCTTTGGTCAGAGATATTGTCCTAGTTTGCTATTGTGTGGCTAACAGAAATACCCGAGACTGGGTCATTTATACAGAATAGAGGTTTATTTGGCTTACAATCTTGGTGACTGAAAAGGTAAAAGGCATGGGACTGGCATCATGCCAGACTCTAGATGCTATGTCAGAATGTGATTGTCACAGAGAGGCTGGTGGACATCTGCAGAAAGAGAGACCTGGAGGCAGTCATCTTCCTTTTATGACAACCTGCTTCCTTGGGAACTAACCCCCTCTCATGAGAGCTAGACAAGGAAGTCCATCCAGTGGGAGTAAGCCGCTTGACTAGGATCACAGAGCCAGTCCCTGGGGAGACCCACACAGGCATTGACTGCTGGGTCGGTGCTCTTAGGTACCACTTGGATAGAACTGAGTCATAATTGCCCCTCGGACACTGAACATTGCCTTTTATTTGAAAAGAAAATGCCTGGTATTAGATTGGTCATTGGCCATATTTCTTTCTCATAAAAGTAGACTACAGTTTACTTCAGCTTTTCAAATGAGAATTTTCTCTGCTGCTGTAAGTTAAAGTGCTGTGTGGTGGAGAAACACAGAGCTGAGCTATGTGAACTTAGTAAAACTGCCTGTGTAAATGTATTGTTAGACTACAAAGAGTCTGGGACAATCTGTTCTTTTTTTAAAAAGAATTATTTATTTAATTTTATTCATTTATTATTTTTCTTCAATTTGACCAGGAAGTAAGAGAGAAAGAGAGAGAGAGAGAAAGCTGCCAGGACTGGAACTCAAACCACAGTCGACCAGAATCCCAACCACTATGCCACCTGCCTGCTTTCCCTGCCCATTTTTTTTTTTTTTTTTTTTTTTTTTTTTTTTTTAGAGAGCTCATGTGCTCTCTAGAAAGAGACAGAAACAAAGAAAGTGAAAATTACTCCCAGGGTAGATGGCCATGCAGAAATCTCTGCTCTGCCATTCTCCTGTTAGGATTTTGGGCACACATGCACACGTGCCCCTCATGATTTTCAAGCTGCTGGGTCTGGGACTCAAACCATGATTGGCCATGTGGCAGTCCAGTGCCTTAACCACTACACCATCCATTGTCCCCTGGCATGATCTATTCTTAATTCTGATTCAGTCATTATATTCTTTCATTGGTGAAATGGTTATGAAGGAAAATGCTTTAAGTTAGGGTAGTCATATCACCTTCTGCATAATGGTTATGAAGACTAAATGAGAAAATACATACAAAGGCTTTAGCACAGCATCTTCCATGTAATAGATGCCCAGTGTTATCTTTTACTAATAGTTCTAGCCTCAGTGACTGGAGACTGACTACTAGCACTTTTCTAAATACAAGATAAATGTCACAGTGAGTCTTAGTACAAGCAGTCTTACTGTTCTAGAACTAATTCCCATGAAGAATTAGTTCACTGAGAAAAAATGTAGCATTAAAAGTGTCTTAATGGGGGACCAGCAGCTGGTGTAATAGCTATGTCGCTGGACTCCCATGTAGTTGACCATGGTTTGAGTCCCGGACCCAGTGGTTAAAACTCATGCTGGGATGGGACCAGCAGTTAGAGTAATGGCTATGTCGCTGGACTCCCATGTAGTCGACCGCGGTTTGCGTCCCGGACCTGGTGGCTTAAACTCACGCTGGGCGTGTGTGCGTGCATGCTCAAGATCCAAGATCCCGAGAGGAGAATGGAGGAGAAGGGATTGCGGTGTGGCCATCCCCCCGGGGGGATGATTTCTTGCTTTCTATCTCTCTGTCTCTCTCTGTCTGTCTGGCGAGTGCACACGCCCTATAGCAAAAACCTCTCCAAAACAAAACAAAACAAAACAAAACAAAACAAAACAAAACAAAACAAAACAAAAAACTCATGTTGGGCATGTGTGTGCATACACAAGATCTCGAGAGGAGAACGGAAGAGAAGGGATTGAGGCATGGTCATTCTCCCAGGGGTGGGGGGTGTGTGTGTGATTTCTCTCTTTCTGTCTCTCTGTCTTTCTGGCAAGCCCATGCACCCTATAGCAAAAACCTTTCAAGGGACCAGCAGTTAGCGTAATGGCTATGTTGCTGGACTCCCACATAGTCAACCGTGGTTCACATCCCGGACCCGGTGGCTTAAAACTCACACCAGGCGCGTGTGCATGCGTGCCCAAGATCCTGAGAGGAGAATGGAGGAGAAGGGATTGCAGTGTGGCCATACCCCCTGGGGGGTGATTTCTTGCTTTCTGTCTCTCTGTCTCTCTCTGTCTGGCAAGCGCATGCACCCTATAGCAAAAAACTCTAAAAAAATAAAAAAAAATAAAAAAACAAAAACAAAAACAAAACCACTCAAAAAGAAAAAAAAAAAAAAAAAGAAAAAGTGTCTTAAGGGACCAGCACATGGTGTAATGTTTACATTGCTGGGCTCCCACATAGTCGGCTGTCATTCGAGTCCTGGATCCAGCGGTTTAAAACTCACGCCAGATGTGTGTGTGTATGCATACTCAAAATCCCGAGAGGAGACTGGAGAGGCAATTGTGTGTGGCCTCCCCCATTGGGAAGGTAATTTCTTGCTTTCTGTCTCCCTGTCTCTCTCTGTCTCTCTGGCGAGCACATGTGCCCATAGCAAAAAAAAAAAAAAAAAAAATCTCTCCCTTAAAAAAAAAAAAAAAAAAAAAAACTCTCTAGAAAATAAAAGTATCCTGAAAGATTTCTATCACACGGATGCCTATACCATTCAAGGGTGAAGCAATGACTACAGAGACAGACACACATGGCATTATTCCACTCGTGCCTACGTGTTGCTCTGGAGCTGGGCCTCTCCTGTGGAAACCGTGCTTCTTTGAGGGCTGGAAAGCATAGCTATGTCACACCTATGCCTGTTTACCTGGAAGGTACTTCCTGGCAGTGATTCATCCTTCCCAAGAGATAGAGCTAGGCTGCTCTTAACAGCTGGTATGCTCTTCTGAGTTTTCACCGTAATTACTGAAGTAAATGTCATGCAACACATTTGGAATGTATTTTTCAGATAATGTACATTTCTCTGCCTTCCTTCTGGCAGCCAATTAGTGGTAAAACTGGGGGTGGAAATCTAAATAATGAACTTCTTTTTCATTTAGAATGATTTTAAGACTATTGCTACTAATAGTTCCAAAAATATTTTGAGATGTTCAGCTCTTACGAGTTGAAAAGACTAGAGACTTATATGCTTCTTATCTTTAAGCTTTTAAAACATTTTTGTATTTTGAAGACAAGTTTGTTTAGAATGGAGCTGAATTCTAATTTCAACTCCACCATTTACTAATTGCTCATTTCCTTAACTTCTCTGGGACTCAGCTTGCTCATCTGTAAATTGGGACTAACTTTTTCCCCCATAAAGTTATTCGTTTCTAATGGTACAAATGATGTCAAGTGCCTAGTGTAGTTTCTGGATGTCATTATGACATCATTTTATTTCAGCATGACTTACAGTTCAGCTGAAATATTGCTTGAGATTTATACCCTTATAAGTTGGATCTTTGAGAAGTGACCAACCTAGAAAAATTGGTTTCACAATTGAATTTATTTTTCCTACAACCAGTGTTCCCTTTACATTTATAATTTTTATTTTACATAGATAACCTGTTAAATACTAAACATTTATATTGGAGCAACTATGGTGGCACCACTATGAAGCAATGCTGAAACCATATAGGGGTCCCAGGTTCGTGTCCCAAGGTCTCCCTGTGCACACCAGGCATGCATGTGCGTGTGACTTAGGCTGGTGGTGTGATCATGGCATGCTGGCCCTGTTGGGGGTGTCTGTCTCTCTCTCTCTGTCTCTTTCTGTGTCTGCCTCACTCATAGGAGGAAGAAATAAACTTTAAAAAATAAAACAATAAAATATTTATAGAGAAGTATAAGGTATCAGATATATATCTAAACAAAGATATACTCATACTTCTATGATTTACATCCAGAGCTTAGATAATTAGAGTTACCTTAGAGGTGAAAATGGAAAAATGTGTGTAAATATTTAGCTAACACTTAAAACAGAGTAAATGTTCATTAAATGACTGCTATTATTTACTATAAGGGTCAGCAAACTTACTTTATAAAGGGACAGGTAGTAAATATTTTAGTCTTATTGTAACTATTCAGCTCTGTTCTTGCTGTGTTAAAGCAGTCACACACAGTACATAAATGAATTAATGATAGTGTGACTATCACCAGAATCTACTTTTAGAACACTGATCCTTTCTTTTCTGATAAAATTCACACAAAAGATGATATAGAATCTAATATACAATTTGGAAAGGTTTGGCATGCATACACTCACACAGACCTGTGAAACTATCATCACAATTGAGATCATGAACACGTTCAAGGTTGTGAACGTTGCACAAAACTGCCTTGGGCCTCCATCTCTCTCTGCTCCCTGCCTTCCTCAGGCCTCAGGTATCTAGTGAACTTTTTTTTTTTTTAAGAGAGATTTTTGCTATAGGCTGGGTGTGCTCACCAGAGAGACAGAGAGACAGAAAACGAGAAATCAGCCCCTGGGGGCATGGCCACAGTGCAATCCCTTCTCCATTCCCCTCTTGGAATCTTGGACACACATGCGCATGCATGCGGTGTGAGTTTTAAGTTACCTGATCCGGGACTCAACCCATGGTCTATTATGGGGAGTCCAGTGACGTAACCATTATGCCATCTGCTGGTCCCAGTGAACTGATTTTTTATTATTAAGGATTAGTTTGCATTTTCTAGAATTTCACCAATGGAATCCTCTAGTACAAACTGTTTTGTCTGCATTCTTTTACCCAGTGTAATTTTGTGATTTATTCATGTTTTTGCTCTACCAGTTTATTTCTCTGTATGGTCCATCAGTATTCCATTGTAGGAATACACTACAATTTGTTTATCTTCTCACTTCCGATAGCAGTTGAGTTGTCTTCAGTTTTTGGTTATGACAAATAAAGCTGCTATAAACACTTGTACCTAAGTCTTTATATGGACGTATATTTTCATTTCCTTTGTGAAAATACCCACTAGTGGAATGGTTGAATATTACAATATGTATGATTTGTTTTAACTTCCTAAGACACTATCAAAATGTTTTACGAAGTACCTGGACCATTGTACATTTCCACCAGCAGTATCCTAGAGTTCTAGTATTTTATCCTCGAGTGCATGTGGTATAGTCTATCGTTTTAATTTTAATCATTTTGATAGCAGTTTAAGTGGTCTCTTACTGTGGTTTAATTTGCACTTCCCTAATGACTAATGATGCGGAACATCTTTCATATGCTTGTTTGTTAGCCGTATGTCCTCTTTGGTAAAGTGTCTGTTCAAAAATATTTTCCCCAATTGTTTTTTTCTAGAAGTTTTGGTCTTAGGCTTTTCATTTAGTTTTCTGATCCATCCTGAGTTCATTTTTGCATATGCGTATCTAAGCGTTTCAGCATCGTTTGTTGAAAAGACTTTCCTTGGGGCCGGCAAGTGACGTGGTGGTAAAGGAACTGGACTCCCACATGGCCGACTGCAGTTTGAGTCATGGACCTGGTGGCTTGCTTTCTCACTCTCCCCCTTTCCTTCTCTCTTTCTCTCTCTGTCCCTTTCTGGTCAAATTAAAATGAATAAATACAAAGTTAAATAAAATAATTCTTAAAAAAAAAAAAAAGACTTTCCTTTCTCCAGTGAATTACTTTGCACCTTTGCTGTTCACATACTGTATATGTGAACTGTATATGTGTGGTCTGATTCTAAATTTTCTTGACCATTCCATTGATTGATTTGTTTATCTTTATGCCAATATTATGTTGTCTTGATCTTTCTAAATTTTTTTTTTTTTTAGGAAATTTTGGCCTTAGGGTGTGTGCGTTTGCTGGAGAGAGAGAAGAGACAGTGAAAGTGCAAGTTATGGATGACCCATCAGCCTGGGGGTGGGGAGGGGGATGGCCACACCACAATCCCTTCTCCTCCATTCTCCTCCCAGGATCTTGGGCATGCATGCACACGCGCCCAGCGTGTTTCAAGCCACTGGGTTTAGGACTCGAGCTGCTGTGGGCCATGCGGGAGTCTAGCGACGTAGCCATTACGTTATCTGCTGGTCCCTCTAAATCTTTTTTATTTTTTTTAGTATTTTTTAATGACTTATTTATTTAATTTTATTTCTTCTTCTTCTCCTCCTTCTTCTTTGACCAGATAGAGACAGAGAGAGTGAGAAAGTAAGCCACCAGGTCTGGGACTCAAATCTCGTTTAGCCATGTGGGAGTCCAGCTCTTTAAAATCAGTTTGCCACCTGCCGACCCAATCTTTCTAAGTCTTGAAATCAAATAGTCTTCATTCTCCAACTTTGTTTTTCTTTTTCAAAACAGATTTGATCATACTGTATTCTTTGCATTTTTATGAGTCTTAGAATTAGTTTGTCTGTTTCTATAAAGAAGTCTACCAGATGTTGGTTGGAATTTTATTGGATTTATAGATTAATTTTGGGAGAATTGATATCTTAACAATGTTGAGTCTTTTCACCCACAAACAAAGCATGTCTTTCTGATTATTTAGATCTTTAAATTCTTTCAGCAATATTTTGCAATTTTTCAATGTATAGATATTGTATATATTTTTGATGCTATCATAAATGGTATTGTTTTAATTGTGGTGGCTCTTAGTATACAATTTTTAGTTGCTAATAGAAATACAATCGATGTTTTTCTGGAGAGAGATTTTTGTTATAGTGTGTGTGAGCTTGCGGGAGAGACAGATAGAAAGTGAGAAATCTCCGTCCCCCCTCCGGGGGGGGGGTGCTGGCCATGCAATCGCTTCTTTTCCAAATTCCTCTTGGGATCTTGGGCACACATGCATATGTGCCCAGTGTACGTTTCAAGCCGCTGGGTCTGGGACTCAAACTGTGGTTAACCATGTGAGAATCCAGTGACATAACCCTTACGCCCACCCTTTTTAGAGATTTTTGTTATAGGGAGCATGTACTTGCTGGAGAGACAGAAAGACTGAAAGTGAGAAATCACCTCCTAGGGAGATGACCATGGCACAACCCCTTCTTTTCCATTCTCCTCTTGGGATTTTGGGTATGCACGCATATGTGCCCTGTGTGAGTTTTAAGTTGCCATGTTGGGGACTGGAACCACAATCGAGTACATGGGAGTCCAATACCTTAATCACTTCGCCACCTGCTGGCACCTACAACTGATTTTTAAACTTTGCTCAACTTACTTATTAGTTCTAGTAGGTATTTTTTGCAAAACAGTCTTTCGTTTGTAAGTTTGTGTTTTTGATGTAGTGACGATCATACTATCAAAGAACTTTGTATCCTTCATTTTCACTTAAATTTTCAAATGAAATATTCCTCAGATTATCAAAACTCTTTGTAAACATTATAATTAATAGCCTAATTATGTCTCAAAATTCAGTTAATCAATACTATTAATTTAGTTTCTATTTTTTATCTGCGTAATGTGGTGATAAATGTCATCATAATATATATCTGAATTACTTTTCCAAAGCTTGATTGTATAACTCTGTACCAGGAATGGATAAGAATAATTAATTCACTCATATTTTACCTGTTCTGAGTACCGTTCATATTTCAGTCCTTGCTAGTTTAGTAAGTTAGTCATATCTCATGCTTTGTAGTTCTTTTTCTTGACAACTAGTGAGCTTAAGGTCTTCATGCTTTCATGAATATTTTGATTAGTCTTATGCATTTACAAATAATTTGTTTATTATTTAATTTATTATTATTATTTTAAAATTTTGCTATAGGAGATGTGTGAGAGAGAGAGAAAACAAGCCGACAGGTCTGGAACTCACACCGGGGTCAGCCACGTGGGAGTCCAGGGCCTTAACCCCATGCTACCTGCTGGCCCCTAGTCTCATGCATTTTCTGATTATGTTTTAAGAGAATTCATTGATAACTTTTAATAAAACTTTATATTTACTTTTTGCTCCAAAATATAATTTAAACATGTTGGCTTACTATTTTTTGTGCCTTCATGATAGCTCTCTTTATGTTTGTTTCAGAAGATCTGATAAAGCTTATAGACGATGGTCACTCACGTTGTCAGGTGGCTGATTACATGTTTCAAAGTCACAGTAGGTTACACACTCCCCCTCCCGTGCCCCAGATACTACTTACGTACAACTGGCTTCTTATTTCTTTCTTTCTATTTTTTTTTTTTTTGGAGAGGTTTTTGTGATAGGGCGCGTGCGCTCGCCAGACAGACAGAGACAGACAGAGAGACAGAAAGCGAGAAGCGAGACATCACCCCCCAGGGGGGATGGCCACGCCGCAATCCCTTCTCCGCCATTCTCCTCTTGGGATCTTGGGCACGCACGCACACACGCCCGGCGTTAGTTTTACGCCACCAGGTCCAGGATGCAAACCGCGGTCGACTACCTGGGAGTTCAGCGACATAGCCATTACGCTAACTGCTGGTCCCTATTTATTTATTTTTCTTGCTAGAGGACATACGCACTGCCCCAAAAGAGACAGAGAAATGGAGAGAGAGAGCGCGAGAATGCATTCTCACACTACACTCCCTTCTTCATCTCTCCAAACTATTGGGACTTGGGGCACATGTGCCCATGTAGCAAGCTGTTGGGGCTGGGATTCAAACCGTGGTTAGCCATGTGGGATCAGGCTCCCTTAACCAATAAGCTACAGTGCTAGCCTTAAATTAATTTTTTAAGATTATAATTTCTGATTTACATTACAACTGGCTACTTCTTTTTTAAAAAAATAAATAAAAGAATGATTTATTTATGTAACTTTATTTGTTATTACTAGTTTTTAATTTGACCAGAGAGAGAGAAAGGGAAAGGAAGTAGGTTGCCAGGTCCGGGACTTGAACCGCGGTCAGCAATATGAGAGTTCAGCACCTTCACCACCACACCATCTGTCGGTCCCACAACTGGTTACTTCTATATGCACTTGTATATTTTCTTTTAGGAAACAAATGATTCCCTATATAATTTTCAAGTTATTTTGAAAGTCCTTATAAAGTTCGTGAGCTTACGCCAACTGTTTCTCGCTCAATTTACTGAACTATCAAGTAGTGAGGAGGAAGCGCTTCAGTTCTATGTACTCCCTGTCCCTCTCTCATCTGTGACCCGAGATGCTCCCTGGATATTTCCTCAAAGCGATAGACTGTTCCCTGACTGCTGTGGCAGCTGCTCTTTTGCTGTCAGGCCTGTGTCAAAATAACTGAGTCACTTAAAAGATAAAAGGACTGCTGCTCGGAATAACCAAGATCAAGGCCTCTTATCTGCCTGTGCTTGTGAGCGGAAGGCAGGAGTGGGAAATGTCTCTTTAAATCTGGTGCTCTGGAAGCACTTGGCTGCTTTTCAGGGAATTATGCAAGTGGAATGCCAGTCGGTATCACTGCAGCGCTCTCCTGGTGAAGCAAGTGTTCTTCTCATGTCCCCTTGTCTGCAGTGGCTGTGTCACCAAACACCGACATGGGGGTGATCTCCTATCACTACGGCCCAGGCCAGGTTTGACAGTCACTTGAGGACCTTCGGCATTACATGAAATGTTTTCTGTGCCTGCGTCCTGGGTACAGCCCCAGACCCTGAGACTGGACCTGATTTTACTTGGAAGCAAACCGCTGTGAGCCTCAGTTCTCAGCAGTGTTCCCTGCCACGAGTGGCCGCTGAGAAAGTCTCTCGCCCCAGGGAATGTGGGGGTGTCATGGACAGTGAACAGGGAGAGGCCGGGTGGGGAGCGACGTGGAGGCAGAGGCTGAGTTCAGACGAGGGCATGGCAAATCCAGGTCAGTTATAAAGAGCCTCGGAGGACCCAGGAAACTGCGGAGGAGGGCGATGGCTTGTGAAGGGCCTGGCAAAGGTAGGAGTTAGGTTCTGTGGCTGACAGCCTTGGGGACCAGCTCTACGTCAAGGACTGTGTGGGTGGCTCTCAAGCTCAGGGTAGTCCCGGGGTTTAGGGAGCAGGAGCCTCTGGATGGCTTTCAAGGTCTACTGTGAGAATGAAGCATCAACTGCATTTGCTGTTTCACTCAGTTTTCCGAGTCTGTCTTCATCCCTTCTTCTCTCAGCACATCCTTTTTTTTAAAGCTTTTATTCATTTAACTCGTGATAGCATGTGTATAAGTGTGAGAGAGAGCAGAGAGGGAGAGAACCTTTTTTTTCTTTTTTTTGGAGAGGTTTTTTTTTTTTTTTTTGCTATAGGGCACGTGCCCTCGCCAGACAGACAGAGACAGAGAGACAGAAAGCGAGAAATCACCCCCCGGCGGGGATGGCCACGCCGCAATCCCTTCTCCTCCGTTCTCCTCTCAGGATCTTGGGCACGCACGCACATGCGCCCGGTGGGAGTTTTAAGCCACTGGGTCTGGGATGCGAACCGCAGTCAACTACATGGGAGTCCAATGACAGCCATTACGCTAACTGCTGGTCCTGGGAGAGAACTTTTGACGGGCCTTTTCACACTGTAACTCCCTTTCTGCTTCTGCCTGGCTCATCAGGATCTTGGCACACATGTGTGCAGCATGTAGCTAATCCACCAGGCTCGCAATTCGAACATGCCATGGACTATGTGGCTTCGAGTGCTTCAGTCCAGGACGCTCTCTGCTGTGGGTTGGGCCTCCACGGGGCCTTCTGAGTGCTGTGGTCAGCACCGCTGAGACATTGAGCGCGCGTCAGTGAGAAGAACGGCCTTGTTCTTGCTGAATTGACATTCCGGTGAAAGAGACAGATAAGTAAATAGGGACTGGTCCCATGGCCTAGTGGTTAAGGGAACCGACCCCTCATGGCCAACCACACAGTTTGAATTCTGGACCTGGCAGCTTGAGAAACACACCTGGTGCGAAAGCATGAGTGCCCCCAGTCCTGACGAGATGATAAAACGGAAGAGGGGGAGGGCAGTGTGACTGTGCCCCAGTGAGGGTGCTTTCTCCCTCGTTCTCTGTCTCTCTCTGACAAGTGCATGCACCCTGTGGTTACTTAAAAAAAGATAATCAGCAAATTTACAGATGTACGCTGATGACAAAGAGAGTGGTAGCAGCTGGTCGATTCCCTGGGTAGATGACATGGGCAGCTCTGGCTTTTCCAAGCAGTGAACTTGAGCGCCAGTCTGGAAGAGCTAAGGGAGTGAGCCGCGTGGGCACCTGGGGGACGGTCATCCAGGGAGAAGGACATCGGACTGGGCTGGACTGGCTCCCTGCCTGACGGTGGACAGGGTCCCAGGACTATGTGCAGCAGGGGTGGATGATTCCCAAAAGAAGACAGAGTTGCTTTTACTAAAAGAAGAGGCCATAGAAACTCAATAGACAGAGAGAGATATGCGCTCCAGTTGAGGGCAGCGGTTCCTCCACTGAATTCCATCAACGAAGAGAATGAATGAGAAAGGAAATTGTTTCCACTTCTAAGAGAGGGCGACAGAAGGATTGAGGTGGACGGATAGGCCTCTGGTAACGACATGGTGTTCTGGACTCGCAGCCAATTCCGTTAACCGGTGCAGAGGGAGGGACATGGGCAGGAGGAGGGACGACAGTGCTCAGGAGACCCCAAGGACAAGGGCCCTAACTTCGCATTCTAGATGTCAGGGCCTGCCCTCAACAGCACAATGGAAGTGGCTGGTTCTAAAACATGTCCAGATGCCACCGAGTGGTAGGAGAGGCCAGTGCATTGTGCCGCGATCCTTACTTTCTCAAAGATGGGCTGGTAGCCTGCACATCAAGGCTCAGGGAGGCCCAGGGATGGGCCTAGGGTGGGGTGGTAGTGGCCATTCTCATCTGTCTCCTTTTGGCTGCAAGGCCACTTCCGTTCTGTGCACACGCCATGCACTTCCAAACCACCATGCCTTCGCGCATGTGGGGCCTCAGTCCCTGACGCTCTTTCTTCTGTCCTTGCTGATGTACGTCAAAAGTCATTTTTTCCGTGAAGACCAATTCTTTGTTCTTATTTAAAGAATTATTCTATTTGACTTTATTTATTCATTTTAATTGGACCAGAGAGGGACAGAGTGAAAGAGAGAAAGAGTGAAAGAGAGAAAGAGAGAGAGTGAAAAAGAAAGTGAGAAAGCAAGCCGCCAAGTCTGGGACTTGAGCCATGGTCAGCCATGTGCGAGTCCCGCGCCTTTAGCCACCTGTGGTTACTTAAAAAAAGATAATCAGCAAATTTACAGATGTACGCTGATGACAAAGAGAGTGGTAGCAGCTGGTCGATTCCCTGGGTAGATGACATGGGCAGCTCTGGCTTTTCCAAGCAGTGAACTTGAGCGCCAGTCTGGAAGAGCTAAGGGAGTGAGCCGCGTGGGCACCTGGGGGACGGTCATCCAGGGAGAAGGACATCGGACTGGGCTGGACTGGCTCCCTGCCTGACGGTGGACAGGGTCCCAGGACTATGTGCAGCAGGGGTGGATGATTCCCAAAAGAAGACAGAGTTGCTTTTACTAAAAGAAGAGGCCATAGAAACTCAATAGACAGAGAGAGATATGCGCTCCAGTTGAGGGCAGCGGTTCCTCCACTGAATTCCATCAACGAAGAGAATGAATGAGAAAGGAAATTGTTTCCACTTCTAAGAGAGGGCGACAGAAGGATTGAGGTGGACGGATAGGCCTCTGGTAACGACATGGTGTTCTGGACTCGCAGCCAATTCCGTTAACCGGTGCAGAGGGAGGGACATGGGCAGGAGGAGGGACGACAGTGCTCAGGAGACCCCAAGGACAAGGGCCCTAACTTCGCATTCTAGATGTCAGGGCCTGCCCTCAACAGCACAATGGAAGTGGCTGGTTCTAAAACATGTCCAGATGCCACCGAGTGGTAGGAGAGGCCAGTGCATTGTGCCGCGATCCTTACTTTCTCAAAGATGGGCTGGTAGCCTGCACATCAAGGCTCAGGGAGGCCCAGGGATGGGCCTAGGGTGGGGTGGTAGTGGCCATTCTCATCTGTCTCCTTTTGGCTGCAAGGCCACTTCCGTTCTGTGCACACGCCATGCACTTCCAAACCACCATGCCTTCGCGCATGTGGGGCCTCAGTCCCTGACGCTCTTTCTTCTGTCCTTGCTGATGTACGTCAAAAGTCATTTTTTCCGTGAAGACCAATTCTTTGTTCTTATTTAAAGAATTATTCTATTTGACTTTATTTATTCATTTTAATTGGACCAGAGAGGGACAGAGTGAAAGAGAGAAAGAGTGAAAGAGAGAAAGAGAGAGAGTGAAAAAGAAAGTGAGAAAGCAAGCCGCCAAGTCTGGGACTTGAGCCATGGTCAGCCATGTGCGAGTCCCGCGCCTTTAGCCACCACACCACCTGCCGACCCCTATGAGGTCTTCTTAATTTTTAAAAAATTTGCCAGAGGGGGGACTAGCGGGTGGAATGGTGGTTAAGGTGCTGGACACTCCCACATGGCTGACCATGGTTTGAGTCCCAGACCTGGTGGGTGGCTTTTCCACTTTCCCTCTCTCTTTCTCTGTGTCTCTCTTTGGTTGAATTAAAATGAATGAATGAATAAATACATTTTTTTAAAATTGCCAGAGGGTGTGTGTACTAGCAGAGAGAGACAGAGAGAGCTGGAGAGGGAGAAAGAAAAAGTCCCCCTCCCCACCACCCCAAGGAGGCATGATCATGCTCCAAGAACTTCTCGTCCATTTCTCCACCCTATCAGGATCTGGGGCATGTACGCACATGCATCCAGCTTGTTTTTCAAGACACTGGTGCTGGGATGTGGACTGTGTAGTCGGCCATACAGAATCTGGTGTCCTTGGTCACGAGGCCATGGAGCTGACTTTCTATGAAGCCTCCTCCAGCCTCTGCCCCAACTGATTACAACCCATCCTCCCTCCTGTTCTGTAACGTAGCATGTTACTGGTGGTGTGGCACTTCCTGACCTGCATCACAGTTTTGCATCTTTCTCCCCGAAGGACTGTGCATTGGTCTTCTCCACTTCACAATACCCCCTGCTTGTCCCAGTGCCTGGTGTTATGGAGCACGTGGATGCGTGACCTCTGACCTTGCAAGGCAGAACCCTATTCAGCCTTTTAGGGTGTGAGGCCAGGCAGGAGCTGACTACATGACACAGGGTCTTTGCTGGTTTTGACTGGGTCCCTCAGTTTCCGAGGTCCAGTGAGGTCTGCGACTGTCTGACTGACTGCTGTTGGGAGTCCTGAAAGCATTTCTTTGGGTTCAGGGGCAGAGGTGTCTAGACAGGCTGAGTTATCCAACACAGTCTGTAGAGTTCAGAGAGCTGTGCCCCGGGGTCACAGCTGAGTCCACATGACCCTGTTTGAGGTCATATCTGATGCAGCTTGACTGCTTTTGTGATGGGGAAGAAGGAGTATCTCGTAATTCTGCTGGGGAGAAGCACCTTGACGAGTGAAGTAGGTGCAGGCGAGCGTGATGGTGGCTGTGGTGCCTCTGTCTCGAGTGGCCACTGGAAAAGTCAAGCCGTAGGACTCTCCCCAGTCCAGGCCAGAGCGAAATAAAGAGTCCTCTGACTGTTTCCCTCTGTGGGCACGACTTGTCTGAGTGTCGGTGGTTATTCATCAGAGACTTTGGATTTAGAACTCACACCTTCTTGTTACCGTCTGATGTGAGAGTGGCCCAAGTTCCGGCTAATCGAGTATGTCACGTGAAACCTGAATCCCAGAGAAATTAGCCCCAATTGCCTCAGGCTGTCACCCTTAATGGCGGAAAGAGCTGAGCAGGGCCTCTGGAGCAGCCACTGTAAGAGAGTGGGGGAGCCTGGCAGGAGGCGAGGGACACTGAGCCCCGCTTCTCATTAGCTGTTGACAGAACTAATCACAAAATGAGCAGAATGTAAGAGTAAGACAAAGACTGCTAAAGAAGGTAATGTGGAGCCGGATGATGGTGCAGCGGTAAATGCAATGCTCTGCCAGGTAGTCTCACGTGGAAAGGTCCTAGGTTCGTGTCTGTAGACCTCCCTGAGCACGCGGGGCACTTGTGTGCCTGTAATCCAGGGCTGGCTGAAGGCTGGGGTGGAGTGCAGTGTCAGGACCCTGTGAGAAGTGCTGCCTCTCTCTCTGTCCTGGTCTCGCTTACTCATAGGAGAAATACATGAATGAACTTCCAAAAGGAGACATGATATAAGAAGGTCAAAAAGGGAAAGAAATCACTCAACAGTAAAAATAAGATAAGATTATGAAATATAACAAAGATATAAAGTTTAAAAGGCAAGAGTATGTATACATATAAAAAATAGTCTAATAGAGATGGGATAAAATAAAATTTAAAAATAAGCAAATTTGTGAGTGATAAGAGGGAGCAAAAAATTGAAAAGAAACATTCAAAAGTTAAGTTTTAAAATTCGAACCTCCAGGGACCAGCAGTTAGCATAATGGCTATGTCATTGGACTCCCATGTAGTCGACTGTGGTTCACGTCCTGGACCCGGTGACTTAAAACTCACGCCGCCAAGATCCTGAGAGGAGAACGGAGGAGAAGGGATTGCAGCGTGACCATCCCCCCGGGGGGTGATTTCTCGCTTTCTGTCTCTCTGTCTCTGTCTGTCTGTCGAGCGCGCGCGCACTACAGCAAAATTCGAATCTCCATGAAAAATGTTTCAGAAAGATAAAATACATTGAAAAATAAGATCAAAAGCTAAAACAGTTTCTCATATAAAAGTAAAAACGAAAGATTATATTACACTGAAGGTTAAAGCTACAGAAGAAAATTAAAAATGGGATGGTAAGTGGGATTAAAAATAGATGTTAACAGGGACCAGCAGTTGGTGTAATGGCTATGTTGCTGGACTCCCATGTAGTCGACCGTAGCTTGAGTCCCAGACATGCTGGACACATGTGTATGCGTGTGTGCCCAAGATCCTGAGAGGAGAATGGATTACAGCCTGGTCATCTCCCCGGAGGGTGATTTCTTGCTTTCTGTCTCTCTGTCTCTTTCTGTCTTTCTGGCGAGTGCACACGCCCTAGAGCAAAAACCTCTCCAAAAAAAAAAAAAAAAATCAATAAATCAATAAAGTTAAATAAAAATAATTCTTAAAAAAAAAAAAAAAAAGAACAAGAGCAAACAGCTATTCCTATAAGGAAAGAAGGGTCTTGATATTCTCTTTCCCCACTCCCATCTTTCTAGCTTGTCATAAAAACCAACTCCTGGATCAAAAATAGCAACTCCAGTAAACATAATTTATTGAAGTAATCTAAGTATGTCTTCTGTTAAATAATGTACGCATTTGATCTACACAAAATTAATATTTAATACTATCTATTAGGAAATGAATAGGTAATCATTCAGTATAATATTTCCTTACTATTTATTAAATGTTAAGAATTTTATGCACATAATCTTATTAGGACTCAGAGAGGTTAAATAACTTTTGCAGTTGCATAGGTGTGGGGGTTGAGGGGTCTAAACGGGGCAGTTTAACTCTAGGATCTTTGCTCACATTCCCCCACTGACTTCAGTGTTTCCTGCATCAATAGTTCTGTGCCTTGGGTTTTGTGGGTGATTCAGAAAGTGAAGTTTATGCTGACTGACATTAAGGTGTGTCTAATCGAGTTGGAGAGGGAAAAGGTGTTGAGTAGTGAGTGGCAGAAGTACACGTTACAGTGGACGTGGCAGGTGGTACTTGACGTGAGTTCTGAGGACAGACTTTCCTGTGGCCCGTGCAGGTCAGGGAGACCTCAGAGAAGAGCTAGGCTTTCGAAGATGGGCAATCTAGCCTGTGTGGGTCTTCGAGCTAGCTACAGGCCAAGTAATCAGTGGGACGTTCAGGGAGAAAGGACTGGGCGATCACACGGCCAGTCCATAGAAAGCAGAGATGCTGGGCCTTGGTTAAACCTGAAGAAGTTACGGTACCAAGGGACCAGCAGTTAGCATAATGTCTATGTCACTGGACTCCCATGGAGTTGACTGTGGTTTGAGTCCCGGACCCGGTAGCTTAAACTCACTCTGGGCGCGTGTGTGTGTGCATGCCTAAGACCCCGAGAGGAGAATGGAGGAGAAGGGATTGCAGCGTGGCCACCCCCCCTGGGGGGTGATTTCTCTCTTTCTGTCTCTCTGTCTCTCTCTGTCTTTCTGGCAAGCGCATGAGTCCTATAGCAAAAACCTCTAAAAAAAAAAAAAAAAAGAAAGAAATGGGATGCGAGCACAGTCAGTAGATACACAATGTTGAGGGTAAGGGAGGCAGACTGGCGTCAAGGTCAGGACAGAAATCTCAAATGAACAGGGACTTACTTGCCCGCAAAGAAGGGAGTGCAGAGCGAGATGGCTTTAGGTGGTCCAGTATCGATTATGGACTCAATTGTCTTCCCCCAGAATTTACATGTTGGTGTCCAAGCCCCTCATTGTGACTGTATTTGGAACTAATGCCGTAAAGGAATAATTAGGTGAATAAGATCATGAAGACAGGGCTCCAATATGATGGGACTGGTTTCCTAGGAAGAAGAGGAAGAGACGACAGAGTTCTCTGTGCAAACAGAGAAGCCTCGACCACGTAAGGATGTAGTAAGAAGGTGACCCTCTGCAAGCCAAAAGAGAAACCTCACCAGAAACCAACCCAGACAGCGCACCTTGGTCTTGCATTTCTAGCTTCCAGAATTTCAAATAGATAAATAAATATTGGCTAAGGTGCCCAGTCTATGGGTACTGTTATCAGAGGCTGAGCAGACAAATACGCTTCCTCAGCCTGTGACTAGAGGCAAGTGACAGGTGGTCCCATAACCTGTATGTCTTGCAAAGGGAAGAATCAGACCAGACAAAGGAGGAACCAGAGGCACAGAATGGGAAGCTAGGGACACAGTCACTCTCCCGATCATGATATGCAATACACTCATAAGATGCACTGAATGCCTCCCATGCCCAAACACCGCTCTGCACGCAGCAAGTGGAACAAAACTGTAACAGCGTATTCTTATTTGTCCCTCATTCCGGTATAGACGAAGTGCCAGGCATTCCATGTACTTGAAAAGTATTAACTCATTAACCCCTGCGATAGCCCTATGGATAAGTACTTTTGTGGTCTCTTAATTTTATTTATTATTCCTTTTTTAAGTTTTGCTATAGGGCACGTGTACTCACCAGAGAGAGACAGTGAGAAAGAAAGAGGGAAAGTGAGAGAGTAAGCCACTAGGTTTGGGACTCGAACTACAGTCAACCATGTGGGAGTCCAGTGCCTGAACCACCATGCTACCTGCTGGCCCCACCTGGCACGTGTATTAGGCCACTGAGTCCGGGACTAGAATTGTGCGATGGGTCATGTGGGATCCGGCCACCTCAACCACCACACCGCCAGCTGGCCCTGGGACTTTGGCTTTTCCTGTGAGACGGGAAGCCACTGGAAGGTGTGAGCAAAGAAGCAACACGATCTGGCTCTTGCGTCCAAAGGATCACGAAGGCTGCTGTATTGAAAACCACTGTAGGGAACTCAGGGCAGGGGCAGGGATGTGGGGGGGGAGGCCGGGAGCAGTGTCCTAGATGAGCCATGTGGGTGGCTGGACCAAGGTGTTGTGAGCAGCAGAGGTGAGGGGAAGGGGTTAGATACCGGATATGATTTGAGGGTAGAACCGATGGGTTTACTGATGCAGTAGATTTACATATGTGATTTGGCTCTGGAGATCGAGTAAAGGGGTTTTATGACATTCCAACTTGAAGTGTAGTTAATCAGGAAGGGCAAGCGTGAGAGAAGAACGACTACTAGCCACACGTATTATTGATACAGAAAAGTACATGCACTAGAGAAAGCCTTTTATTTACAGGATTGCATGATGGAGTGCGGAGGCCACTGGAGCACATAGTAGTCTGGTCTATAGGGATTCGGAGGGGAGAGAGAGACCACTCAGAGGACAGTCAAGGCTGGACTTGGTCAAACCCTGAAGAATGGCTGGGATTCAGACAGGAAGACTGTGGTAAGCTTAGTAAAGAGAGGAGGCTCTGTGCCAGGCCAGGTCTGAGCGTCGGTCTGCACGGAGTCCTGGATATGGGCTTAAGATCTATGATTAGAAGACCAGAACGGTAGTGGGAGGCCAATTTGCCCCACCCTCAAAGTCCAGGTAGATCCGTTTAGATGTTGTCTTTAGTCTGGGGAGTAATTGGAAGTTTTTGACTGAGAAGGTAAGTGGTGTGAGTTTGCTTTAATAATTTACTCCTCTAATAAGCTCTGAATGGATGCCACTGGTTCATTAACAAATGAATGTTAACGCAATGTCCAGAAAGATTTAACTTCTTCCCAGAGACTAATTTACTTACTAAATGGGTCCACATGTGTTGTAGAGAGGCTTTAGTTACCGAAAGTGACTCCACTGGATTTAAAGTACTCGCCATAGAACACAAATAAACGTTTCTGATCACACTGCTGATTTTTAAAAAGCTCTAGCTATATTTCATAAAATAGCAAAGGTTTTTGGTGCCCGCTCTTTAATTAATTTTCCAATTCACTGGAGAACTGCATGGTCTTGCCAGTGCAGATCCTGCAGTCCTGCCTGGCACTGCGACGTGGCACTCAAGCGCCCCAGGCATAAACAGTATGGCGGAAACACCCTTCTCCCCGTCTGTGTTTGTAAGACAGTCTCTTTCATGCCAGAAGAACTATTTTGGGAGGATGATTCATGTTCACATTTTGGCCTTGATACAGTTTTAAGTTGTAAATGGTGCTGGCTTGCCTGGAGGTGTACACATACATTTTATCTTCATATGCATGTGGGAATACCTGCAACTGAAAAAGTGCTTTCTATTCTTGAGTTAGAGTTGAGGCTATAGACAAAGAGATGAACAAGATACTTATCAACATTTTAACTTTATTTATGAAAAGCATGCTTCTCAAGGAGTGCCAATTACTTGTGACTCTGCCTCCATTCTTCATTTCCAAACCCAGATGGAGAGGTTGAAGAACCTAATGTCTTATTGTTACAAGCAGATGATTCTGTAAAACAAACAAACACCGCACTTTCCCTTTTGAAATAGTGTGAGAAGTGAGAGCAGGTGTTAAATGACTGTCTTGCTGTCTGTAGTTATAACAGGAGGCACAAGGTTATTCAAAGTTCATTTAGTTTTGAATGATAAAGTAAGATGAAGCCATTCTGATCATTTCCATTTGCTTTCTGCTAAATACAGTGATGTTTGAAGACTATAAAAAAATCTTTATTTATTCAGTGGTTAAAAATGCATAATGGCAAAAAAAAAAAATCAGAAACAACAGCTGAGTTTGTTACGATGCATCACACACCGCCGTGTCTTAAAATGTTTATTCATTTGTCCCCACATCACTGAGTTGAACAGGAAAAGAAAATGGGGGTCAGTTATGTGGTTTGGTAGTTAAGGCAACCAGATCCCACATGATCCACCCCATGGTTTGAGTCCTAGACCTGGCAGCTTGAGAAGACATGCCAATTACAGGTGCTTGTGTGCCCAAAATCCTGAAAAGGAGGGAGAGAGGGAGGAGAAGATATTGCGGCACGACATGCCCCATGGGAAATGCTTCCTTCCTCTGCCCCTTTCTCTGCCTCTTTGTCTCTTTTTGGCCAGCACACATGCCCTTCATCAAAAAAGGACGATAACGGAAAAAAGAACATGGGTTTGGGGTGTGGCTAGATTTTTCTATACCGCTCAAGGAATTCCACATCCTATCTTAAAATTTTTAAATTGGCCAAATATGATTTATTTTTGAATTTTTAAGTTATAGAAGTGAATAGTGGGGAAAAAGGAATGCCAATAAATCTGTGGTTTGCTACCAGCCTATTTTGATGGCGTCTCTCTTTCTTTTGTTTTTGGATAAGTTGATAAGCTTCCTGTCTCACTAACAGTGAAACGTGTACCCTCTCCTCCTTTTGACATTTGCTTTAAAAATTATTTTTTGTTCTGTCTGTGGTTGGTGCTTTCCATTTGGATCTTCTGACTCATGCTGTTTAGATAGACTTCTGCATTTTTAGGTAAGATTCCTTGGTGGACAATAAATGAAATGCATTGTAAGATCTTATTTAATTCTAAAGTGGTGATTTGAAAACATTAGCCATCCGTGGGCCGGTAAGCAGCTTGGCCAGTTCAACTGACTTCAACCCTATGGCGTGATCTGGCCTCTAGTTTCCTCATCCTGCTAGAATCCTCCAGCTCCAAGTGACACCACTTTTTCTTTTTCTCCTTTCCTTGAGACTTCTTTTTGCTTTGTCTTGGTTATTCAGTGACTGCCTTATTAACTAGCCTGTCTTGAGTTTTAGAAATTGGAATTTAGTGATTCTGGGGTGGGGCACAAACACACGCATTAAAAAACAACAACAACAAAAAGCTGCAGACAACCTCTCCAGACGATTCTGATGATGTATGAGGACGACAGGTCAGAGTGAAGTGAAAGGGCGAAGTTTGAAACCCCAATGTGCACAGAGCTGCAGATCTCTGATGTTTCCATTTTAGAAAGCTGTCAGCTGGATGTGACTGAGGTAGATCTGGGGTACGGTGGCAAAATTAGAGAATGCCAGCGCTGGGAGGAATGTTGCTGTATTTCACCTTTCCCCTTCTGTCTTCTCAGCCATCATGTATGTCATGGGAGCGCTGGGCCCTGCGGTGGGATACTTACTAGGTGGACTTCTTATTGGTTTTTATGTTGATCCCCGAAATCCTGTCCACCTTGACCAGAATGACCCTCGCTTCATTGGAAACTGGTAAGAATTGCTTTCTGAATGTTTCATTTCATTGATCACTAATATAGTCAGAATCACGATACCCTTGTAGTTAAAATAACGTTTCCTCAAAGGGGAAGTGAAAAATAGCTAAAAGTCACCTGGAAGTCTTTCTTACAGGCAGAATAAGAACCCCCCAAAGATAGCCATAACCCAATCTGCAGAAGCTGTCAAGATGTTTCCTTACATAGCAGAAAGGTCTTTGCCGATGTGACTAAGTGAAGGATCTTGAGATGGGGGATTCTCCTGGATGGCACAGGTGGGCCCAGTGTCATCGAAGTACAGAGGATCTCCTAGATGACATGGGTAGGCCCAGTGTCACCCAAGGACAGAGGAGGCAGTAAGGTCAGGATTAGAGAAGGAGATAGGACGATTAAGCAGAGGCTGAGTGATGAGCTTTGAAGATGGAGCAAGGGGCTGTGAGCAGGATGCAGTAGACTCTAGAAGCTAGAAAAACAAAGAAGTAGAGTCTTCCTGAGAGCCCCCTGGGAGGGCAGCCCTGCCAACCCTTCTTAGAATTCCACCTCCAAATGGGACCAGCAGCTGGCGTAATGGCTGTGTTGTTGTACTCCCATACTGTCGACCGCAGTTTCAGTCCCGACCCAGTGGCTTATACTCACGCCAGGTGCGCGTGTGTGCGTGTCCAAGATCCCGAGAGGAGAACGGAGGAGAAGCGATTGTGGCATGGCCATCTCCCCTGGGGGGAGATTTCTTTTTCTGTCTATCTCTGTCTTTTGGGCGAGTGCACGCGCCCTATTGCAAAAACCTTTCCAAAAAAAAAAAAGAAAAAAGAAAAAGAATTCCACCTCCAGAACCGTCAGATTACCAAGCTGTGTTGTTTGAAGTCCCTGAGTGGGTAACTTGTTCCAGCAATGATCAAAAACTTATTCAGAGGGTTTGGTGACAGGTACTTAAGCCCTTATTCTCTAGAATAAAGAGCCGTAACCCTTACAGCAGAGTGAAGAAGGGCTTCCATGGTTGTGCAGGGGATTTCCTGTTTCCTTCGATCATATCTTTCCGTATCTTTTTTGTGCCTTTACAGAAGACTTTCTTTCCACTTTCTTACTCTACTTGTGTTTCTGCTCACCTCTCCCCCACCGCCCAGATTCCAGCCCTACTTTTTCATGGTCCCATCCCTCGTGGATAGTCTTCGTATTTTGTTTCCCCATATGTGCTAGATGTTTCGTGGCTCTCTCACTTGCTGGACCTGAACTGTTCTGCAAAACAAGTCCTGCTCGGTACTCAGAAAAGGAATCTTAATTTGGGATATTACTTATCCAAGTAACTCAGGTTGGGTTTAAGTTTCTCACGGTCCTCAACTTGAATGTAGTAAGTTATTTCTTCATGATCACATGTACTATCTGAAAATATTGATGTCACAAATTCATTTTGGATAGGTTAGTATCAAGCATACATGAATAATAAAGTTTCATTTTATAACTAATGCTTCAGTATTAGAAATTTTATGTGGGGAACCAGCAGTTAGCGTAATGGCTATGTCACTGGACTCCCACGTAGTCGACTGCGGTTCGCGTCCCGGCCCCGGTGGCTTAAAACTCACGCCGGGCTCATGTGAGTGCGTGCCCAAGATCCCGAGAGGAGAATGAAGGAGAAGGGATTGCGGCGTGACCATCCCCCCTGGGGGGTGATTTCTCACTTTCTGTCTCTATGTCTGTCTCTCTCTGTCTGGCGAGCGCACATACCCTATAGCAAAAACCTCTCCAAAAAAAAAAAAAAAAGATAGAAAGAAATTTTATGTGTCAAGTAATTACTTTCTAAAGAGTTTCTTAGAGTCTTTTTTTTCTCTGTGTGTTTCCAAGTAAGATAATAGTCTCATAACTTTGAGGTTGATGGGAATTATATCTAACACCCCCTATTTTCAAGCAGCTAACAAATATTATTTCAGTTATATGGCACTTCTTATTTTTATAAAATGTTCTTTGAAGCTGGAAGTGCTAAGATTTAGCTGAGTTTGGGCTGAGAGAATTTTCACATCCTACGTAAAGGACCCTCCCCCCTGCCTCCCATTAGCATTAGGGAAATAATAGAAGTTTTAAGTTTTTGACTGATAGTGAAATTTTCAGTTGCAGGTGATTTTTTTTTTTCTTTTTGCAATTCTGAGATAAACCAGACCAAGGATTTTTTTTTTTTTCTATTGTGAGAAAGCTACATTATTGGGCCAGCAGACGGTGTGATAGTTAAGGTGCTGGGTCCTACATGGCCGATTCTGTGGTTCAAGTTCAAGACCAGACAGCTTAAAAAACACACACAGGGTGTGTGTGTGTGCGTGCCCAGAACATCCTGAGTGGAGAATGGAGGAAAAGGGATTGCAGCATGGCCATCCTCCCTGGGAATGGGGTGGGAGGTGATTTCCTACTTTTCTCCTCTTTTCTTTCTCTGGCTAGTGCATGTACCCTATGGCAAAAATCTGAAAAAAAAAAAAAAATAAGGAGAACAAGAAGAAGAAAGCTAGATTGTGCAACTGTAGTTGGGAACCTCAGTGTGTGTATGTGCTGTATGCAGATCTCCTGAGGAAAGCGTGATGACCAAGGAGCATCTAGAGGGAGAGAAAGCTGGGAGAACCAGGCCAGTACGGGGAGCAGACGGAGGGCAGACCTTTCGTCTGACTGGAGCTCTATGCTGTCCTTTAAAAGCTTTCTGGGAGACTTTAATCCAACTGGTAGCAGAGTGGAGTGATTAGGAGCGCAGACTCGGGAGCCATAATCTCGTGATTAAATGCGCGTTTGCACTGAATCGCTGTGTGGCCTTGGGAAAGTTACTTCTCTGTGTTCCTTTCTTCTTTCTTTTCTTCCTTCTTTCTTTCTCTCTCTCTTTCTCTCTTTCTTTCTTTCTTTCTTTCTTTCTTTCTTTCTTTCTTTCTTTCTTTCTTTCTTTCTTTCTTCTTTCTTTCTTCTTTCTTTCTTTCTTCTTTCTTTCTTTCTTTGCTTTTAATCCATAGAAAGAGGTTGTTATAGTACCTACTTCCTAGGATTGTTCTGAGGAATTGTGAGTTTATATATGCAGAACTTTTTTTAAAGGAGAGATTTTTTTGCTATAGGGCATGTGTGCTCTCTGGTGAGACAGAGACAGAGAGACAGAAAGCGAGAAATCACTCCCCCCAAGGGGGATGACCATGTGACAATCCCTTCTTCTTCATTTTCTTTTAGGGATTTTGGGCATGCATGACCATGCGTCTGGCATGAATTTTAAGTTGCCGGGCCTAGGACTCAAACTGCAGTTGACTACGTGGGAGTCTAGCAATGTAACCAATATGCCATCCAATGGTCCCTATATATGCAGAACTTTAAATGGTTCTTGCTACACAATATGCCTTAGCTATTTAGTCCTTTGAGTTTAGTCAATGTTCATGTAATTTTATTAATTTTAATACTAGTTATATAAATGATAAAGATTGTTATTATAGGACATAGAGTAGGGCTCTATTTAAATTTTTTTTTTGGAGAGGTTTTCGCTACAGGGCACGTGTGCTCGCCAGACAGACAGAGAGGGACATAGAGACAGAAAGCGAGAAATCACCCCCCAGAGGGGATGGTCACGCCGCAATCCCTTCTCCTCCATTCTCCTCTCGGGATCTTGGGCACGCATGCATACGCGCCCGATGTGAGTTTTAAGCCACCGGGTCCGGGACGTGAACCGTGGTTGACTACGTGGGAGTCCAGCGACATAGCCATTACGCTAACTGCTGGTTCCCTCTATTTAAATTTTGTTCATTGAGTAGCCCTGTTTCTTTTTTTAACTTTCTTTTATGGGGGAGGGGCAGGAGAGAGATTTCTTTCTTTTATGTTAAATGGATGGGGAAGAGGGGAGAGAGGGAGAGAGAGAGAATTTATGTCTTTCATTGTAGAGAGAGAGGGGGAAGGTATGTGTGTGTTGGGGGGAGAGACAGGCACCCTGGACAGGTTCTCACCATGCTATGATCGCTTGCAGCCTTCCAGCCAGCCAGGATCCTGAGCACCTACAGGTGTACCTGGTATGCTCAGATTGACACAGGCTGTGAATCTGGGCCTTTCCTTGGGGCTCCAGGGTCACACAGCAGAGCCTCACCCCTGCGCCACAGCAGCTGGGCTGAGTGGTCCTGTTGGCAGACTTCCACCTTCCACAAAGACCTGGGTACCTGATGCAATGTCATTTGTACAGTTCTTAAGAGCAGTGATAAGTTTTCAGTAAATACATGCTGAAAGAGTGAAGGAAGGGGGCTGGCAGGTGGTGTGGTGGTTAAGGCACTGGGCTCTCACATGGCCAACCTTGGTTCAAATCCCGGACCTGGAGACTTGCTTTCTCGCTTTCCCTCCCCACCCCCCACCTCCCTCTGGTCAAATTAAAATAAACACATAAGTAAACATTTAAAAAAGCATGAAAGAAGGACTGAATATTTACTGGGTGCTTCCTGTGGGTCAAGAATTATACTAAGAGCTTGACAAGCATTCTCATTTAAGCCTGGAACAACCATATGCAGCCATTAATATTACGCTCATTTTGCAGGTAAGGGAATTGGAGCTCAGAGAGTTGAGTAACTCACTTTAAGCCTCAGAGTGAGGAGAGCTGGAATAAGAGACTGTCTTTAGGACGGAGCTCTCGGCTTTTCTCAGGGCTCTTGTCAGCACCATCATTACATCACATCGTGTCACATCCATGTTGCTGGAGTCTGGCGACGGATACGGCTCTGTTTGTTCCACTTTGAACTTTTCTATTATTTTTGTTTCTTTCTTTTTTATTTTGGAAAGGTTTTTTCATTTTAGGGCGTGTGCGCTCGCCAGACAGACAGAGAGAGACATAGAGACAGAAAGCGAGAAATCACCCCCCAGGTGGGATGGTCACACCGCAATCCCTTCTCCTCCATTCTCCTCTCGGGATCTTGGGCACGCACGCACACGTGCCCGGCGTGAGTTTTAAGCCACCGAGTCCGGGACGCGAACTGCGGTCGACTATATGGGAGTCCAGCGACATAGCCATTACACTAACTGCTGGTTCCCTTATTTTTGTTTATTTGCTATAATTCCTCCCCTTCTTCTGTTAAGTCCTCTCACTGTGGGCTATTACATGTGTATCTTTAGTTTGTCCATACAACTTTAAGTCAATAGCTGGGGGTTAGGCGGGTAGGAAGTCTGAGCGTAGGTCTACATAAAAACCAAAGAAACCAGCAAAACTAGCTTCCATGAATTAATGGCTGGTTTCAGTGCAAGCATTTTATTAGGGTCATTATAAATACCGTCTTACTTAATTTCGATGCCTGCTCCCTCCCCCAAATGCTCATCAACCCTCTTTCAGACGAGAAGACTGATTTGGAAACTCACAATAATTTTCCCAGGATAGTTAGTAAGTGATAAAGACAAAATACAAACCCAGCTCTGCTTATCACCATAGTTCACGAGCTACCTCCTCCACCACCCTGCCTGCCCTCTTCTGGAGAGCAGGAGAGGTCTGGGGAGCTGACCCAGTGCAGGGTGCACGAATGTACAACAGTCTGTGGAGGAAATTCCAGACAGGCAAACGAGCAGTGCCTGATGGGCGAGGGCCTCGTCGAAGGCTGTGTATTACAGGCCCAGACATCACCATAGCTATGCCTCTTGCTTTTTTTCCCCGTCTAAATCTATCTCTTTTGATTTATTTATTCAGCAGGTTTTCTGAGCACTTATTCAGTGTCAGGCACTGGGTTGGTGATTATATTTTTGAATAATTGAGATTGTTTAAAGTCTGCTATAAGCAATCTTCTCAAAATAAAGCCTTTTTCTGATGATCTTAAAATTTTTATTTGATATAACTTTAAATATCTTTGAGAATAGCACAATGGATTATTAATGACCACTCTAGAAATGCTTCTTTCAATTAAACTGTGAACTTAGCAGCTGATAATAGACTTAAATTGAAACTTTTCTTTTTAAGGAAATTAAAAGAGACAGAGAAAGAGGGAAAGTGAGAAATCAGTCCGCAGGAAGATGGCCATGCTGCAGCCCCTTCTTGTCTTTTCTCCTCTCGGGGTTTTGAGCACACATGCACGCATACCTGGTGTGATTCTCAAGCCACCATGTTCTGAGCGCAAGCTGCAATTGGCCCTGTGGGAGTCCAGCGCCTTAATCACCACACACCTGTTGGCTCCTGAAACATTATTTTTTTTGAAGTGAATTTTTGCTTTACAATTGAGCTATATTCTTACTGGATTGAATTCAAAATTAATGTTTAGATTTCTGTTTGCATTCTGATGACAACAGATGGGGGCATGCTGAAACAGAGGACAAAGTCTGAGTGTTTGTGGACTTGGAAGCTTTAAGGGCAGAGTTTGAAGCTGAGGAGTCCTGGTTAAAAAGTGGGGAACCTGCTTGTAGGACCAGGGTCCTCTGCTTACTGAAGATATGTTGAAAGGGAACTGCGAAATCGCCCTATGGGGAATTATGCTGGCAATAAGCCCCAGCCCTTAACGTATGGTCGTGCTGTAGGACTAGGATTTGAGCTCCATTCTTCGTATTTGCTTCCCAGTTCTCTGCAATGTGGCAACCCCAGATGAATTTAAAGACAGAATCCAGAGTCTACACACTTCCCATTCTACTTCTCCTAGGAGATTTCTTTCTTTTCTATTTTTGGTAAGCTTTTTGCCATAGAGAGCTTACGTTCCTGAAGAGAGACAGAGACAGTGAGAGGAAAAGTGAGAAATCATCCCCGGGAGGATGACCGTGCTGTAATTCCTTCTCCTTTCTCCTCCTGGTATTTTGGGCATACACACACATGCACCTGGAATGATTTTCAAGCCATCAGGTCTGGGACTTGAACTGTGGTCTGCCACGTGGGAGTTCAGTGCCTTAACCACCACACCATCTGCTGGCCTCCCAGGAAGCTTACTGACACCCATGAATCTCCCCTTCCTGAACTTTTATAGCATTCATAGTCTATGCCATGACCTGAAATTTAATTCTATGCATTGTTGCCATTTCTTGGAGGCTGTTTCTTATATTTTTGGCTTGCTTAAAACTAGGTTGTAAGTTCTTGCAAGCAAGGAATAAATCGAAATGGCTTTGGTAGCACTCATACTTAGTAAAGTGTTGTGAGCATGCGCGAGGTGGGGATGATACATTCTTAAATGCTTACAAAAAAGTATTTGAATGTAAGCAGCAATTTAAGATACATTCTACATGAGATAGTAATGCTTTTCTTTAAAAAAAGTATCTATTTGATCCACAAAGCAGGGTCTAGAGACCATATTATTTTTCTATTGTATTTATGACTTTGTGACTTATTATAAAACACACATTGTAAAGGGGGTAACAATGTTGATTAGCAGAACTATTACATAGGTATTAACAAATACTTGAATGAAATTCTAATCAGGTTGCTGATTATAATATTCATGATTATATTTGTATAATTGTTGGATAGATTTCTCAGTTACGTCACAGAAAGGGAGAATCCCTTTATTTTCTTAGTTTGTCCAACTTCCTGCTGCTGTATAATTGATGAAGGTAAGAAATTTTCTATGGAGAATTTTATCACTATAGATTTCTACTTTGCTAATTTGTCTTACAATGCAAAAGCCATAAATGCTATTCACATTTCCCAATTTTTTAGGTGGAGTGGATTCCTCCTTTGTGCCATTGCAATGTTTCTTGTGATATTCCCAATGTTTACTTTTCCAAAAAAGCTTCCACCTCGACACAAGAAAAAGAAAAAGAAAAAATTTTCTGCTGATGTTGTTAGTGATGACGATGTTATGAAGGAGAAATCAAACAATAGTGAACAAGTGGACAAAAAAGTTTCTTCCATGGGATTTGGAAAGAATGTCAGAGGTAAAGTATGTCTCTTAAATAAATACACGCATGGTGCCTTACATCAGCCCTACTCAAAGTGTGGTCCCTAATCAGTGCTCCCCACTATCTGTCACTGCCCTGTGGCCAGGTCAGAACCAAAATTCAGAGTGTTGTAAACCGTTTTTAGAAATTTGACAGAGGGGACCAGCAGTTGGCATAATGGTTATGTCACTGGACTCCCATGTAGTCAACTGCAGTTCGAGTCTCGAACTCAGTGGCTTAAACTCACACCAGACGCATGTGCATGTGTACCCAAGATCCTGAGAGGAGAATGGAGGAGAAGGGATTGCGGTGTGCCCATCCTCCTTGGGAAGTGATTTCTCTCTTTCTGCCTCTCTGTCTCTCTGTCTTCTAGCAAGTGCACATGCCCTACAGCAAAAACCTCTCCAAAAAAAAAAAAAAAGAAATTTGACAGAGTAAACTGATGTCTACTGAATCTAATAATTTTAAAAGTTAGGCTTATCTTTTGTATATTAAAAATCAATTTTTCTGATAATTAATCTTTAATGTGTTTGAAAAAATATCAGTTGATGACAAACTGGAAATAATTTAAAAATGGTCTTTTCTCACAGTTTGAGAAGCACTGATTTAGATCATAAAGATGCAGATGTTCATATTTATTATTTACTGTAATTAGAATGTGTGATTTTAAAAAACATATAACTGCATTGCATGATGAGTGGTTTTTTCCATGGGAACAGTGCTATTTTTGGTTATGTGACCTGATGCTTCCTGTCTTAGTTCACTATTGTGTTGCTAACAGAAATACCTGAGTCTGAGTGACTTATAAGAATAGAGGTTTATTTGACTCATGATTCTGATGGTTGGAAAGTCTAAAGGCATAGACTGGCATTAGGCTAGCTATATCAAAACATGGCTGACGGAAACAGACAGAATGGCAGGTTCTAGCAGAGACAGGGAGACTTAGGAGCAGACATCTTCCTTTTATAACAACCCACTCTCAGGAGAGTTAACCCCTTCTCATGAAAGCTAGAACTCCTGGGTCTCCTGAAATAGATTAATTCATGCTTGTGGGTGATGCCTACATGCTTTAATCACCACCCACTAGGCCTCACCTCTGAAAGATCTCACCACCTCCCAATTGCCTTTACACTGGGGACTAAATTCCAAAACCTGAACTTTTGGGGGACAAACCATTCTCTAAACCATAACACTCAGATGCATATAGAACCTGCGTCTGGAAAGGAATCTCATTTCACAGTGGCTCTGTCAAATGCTTGCATGTGGACAATGAGAGAGTGCCTCCTCCATGTCCTATGTAGAAGCATCCAAATAGTTTCAGTAAAGTACTGGTATATTTTTTTCATTTTGATTTCTCTTTAAAATAATGATTTTATTAAAAAACTAGACTTGACAACCCAAAACTTCAACAATTTAAATTAATCTTATCTGGGCAAATCTTTGCTCAGTATTCAATATAGTTTTTAAATGATAGTAGTCCCTTTAATTCAAGCAACTATAGTTTTTGTTTTCTGAGTTCTCTGAATTGATTTTTTTTGTATAAATTATGAAGCATTATATTACTCTAATGCTTACATCAGTCATGGTTGTTTTTAGGTAAAATTTGCTGAGGCACATCATCATCTCATCTTGACCGTTTACACAGTATGGCCGAAACCTAAAAAAGCTTAGTAGCTATGAGGGGACTTCAAAAAGGTTGTCAAAAAATAAAATCAAAGTGTAAGTTTATTTTGGTATAAAAAATTTTTGAAATCCATTCATAATTTTTTCATAATACACATTTCATGAGCGTTTTGAATACCCTTTCTATTATAGACCTTTCTCTACAGCCTAAAAATGCTAATAGTTATATTTGACCATTTTAATTTTGAAAAAGACTATTTGCTGAAAGCAAATGAATTGACATTACATTGAAAACACTTGGTCCCTGTTAAGTTTTAGATTCGGCCCCTTCCCGTCCCGTTATTTTGTGTCCCTGTGTACTTTCAGAGCTGCCGCAGTGACATCTGATTTTCTGATGCTCGCCAGGCCTGAGCTCTTTCTGTGTGGGTCAGTGGACCACATGGCTACTATTGCAGGAATCATTTATGTATTTACAACTTGATTGTGAAAAAGTTGATGGGTAAGAATTTAAAATATCCAAGTAAAATCTTAATCTACGGAGAATATAAAATAGATTCAAAAGGAGAAATTAAGGCATTGGGAAGATAATTTGTGTATTTAATACTTAGGGGTAGATGACTTGAATGAGAAATATATGTTCCATCGGATAGTTAAAAAAAGGGGCAAGAAAACTGATGTCAAATAGCAACAATACATACGGCAGTGGATGGAGCTGAAGTTCTTTTGGAGGATAAGGTGAAGCCAGTGCTGTCCACACCCCTCTGCATTTTGGACATTACTGCTTTCATGCTGGGGGTTTCCCAAGCATCAGGACCTGGGTCATTGGCCTGAAGGTTTTCTTTGCAGACTGGGAAAACAGTTTCTGTTTATGCAGTCTTTAAGTACCTAAGATGAACACCCCTGGCCTCCTCTGCCCTGCAGAAGTCGTAGTCAGATGACTGATAAACCTCCAGCTTCCTCTTCCTCCTCTTTTGATCCACATCCGCTTCCAGAGGAGGCACTTCCGAGGTGTGCTTCCGTGTCTTCTGTAGATGGCCCTTTCTTTCTTGACATTATGGCCACGCTTCTCACTCAGCATTTGCCGAGGCTCCCAAATAAATAACTTAAACTTGAATCCTTGTCTCAAGCTCTGCTTCTGGTGAAAAAAGTGAAAAAAGCCATCACGGAGTTAAAGAATGATGTTGGGAAGTTGACTCTAGACACTAGTTTATTAGGTATATTCTCGTACTGTCAGGGATGGTCGTGCTCTGTCTTTCCTAGGCTCAATCTGATGACTTCTTCTTTTCAAAGAAAGAATAAGAGGGATTTTTGCACAGTGATGAGTAGTTTTATAACCTGTATTATTTCTGATTTTCTTGTTAATATTTCTGGTACGTTGTTCTCACTGTGATTACTATGTGCTGTGATTACGGCGCCTGATCTTACTTCTGCAGCTAAACCACAGAGCGCTGTTTGTTTTACTACTTTTATTTGCAGAAGAGTCTCTAATTGTTTCTAGATGGAACTTCAAGAGTCACTTTATCTTATTAGAAAGAACACTGTGATATTTGGATTCTATGGAAAAATGTATTGATAAAAGTGATTTAAACCATATTGATGTTACTGAAAAAATGTTCAATTAGAATATTTAAGGTTAATTTGTATTGGTCTTGCACACATTAATTTCTTTTAGAATATCAAAACATATCACCTGTAGGAAATGGAAGTCTAAAATTTAATCTGATTTTCAAAAGTACAAATTAAATCCCTGGAAGTTATTCTGATATATATATTTTACAAAACTGAGATTCATTATTAAGGTCTTACATTAAAGAATTGGTGCGACCAGCAGTTGGCATAATTGCTATGTTGCTGGACTCCCATGTAGTCGACTACGGTTTCAGTCCCAGACCCGGTGACTTAAACTCACGTTGTGAGCGTGTGCGTGTGTGCCCAAGATTCTGAGGGGAGAATGGAGGACATGGTACTGTGGCATGGCCATCCCCCCAGGGGGTGATTTCTTGTTTTCTGTCTCTCTGTCTCTGTCTGGCGAGCGCACGCACCTTATCAAAAACCTCTCCAAAAGAAAAAAAAAAAATAATTGGTTGCTAAGATTTTGTTTTGAGCTAAATTTGAGTAAGTTCCAGATCCTCTTTTCCTTTTCTTTCCTTCTCTTTCTTTCTTCTTTCTTTCTTTCTCTCGTTCTCTCTCTTTTTTTCTTTTTGTCTCTTTCTTTCCTACTTTTTCTTCTCTCTCTCTCTCTTTCTCTCTTTTAGAGATTTTTGCTATAGGGCCCCTGCACTTGCTGGAGAGACAGAGAAAGAGAAAGTGACAAATCACTCCTTAGAGCGGATGGCCACACCCTTGCCCCTCATTATTCTCTTGGGATTCGGGGCACACATGTACACGTGCCCAGCCTGATTTCTCAGTCTACTGGGTCTGAGACTCAAACCATGGTCAGTCATGTGGCATCCCAGCACCTCAACCATCACTTGCTGGCCCCCATCTCATTTCCCTTTTATTTTCTGGAGCAGGACATCTTTTGGTTTTTATTTTGTATTTGAAATTTGAATCCCAATATTAGTTTTTTCAAAGAGGAGGTGGAAAGATAGCTTACTTAGAAATGTATGCATCCTTAAAAGGAAATTTTGGGGGCCATATAGAATGGTACTCTTTTGGGAAGTTCTCTTATAGAGAAGCTAGAAGAAAATCTACCATGCTTTCCACTCACTGCCCCCACATTTTAATGATAGACAGCTGGGAAAATCTGACTCAGTGTTTCCACATTCTTATTATAAATTATGCAGGAATAAGGCTGTTTTGAACACCACAAAGGGGAAAGTAGAAGTCTCAGAGTGTCTGCATTACCTTTTTATAAAGAGATTAGCATTGATTCCATCAAAATTTTACCAATAAAAATAAACACTTAAATATTTAAGTGAATCAATTTTTCTGAGGTTTGAGGTCTAGCATTTTAAAACATTCCAAATTTGTCTTCCTATACAGGAAACTTTTGGTATCAACTAACCACAGTAATAGCAAAATTTTATTTTTGTGTCTTTTTTTTTTTTTTCCCTTAGGACACATGCACTCACCAGAGAAAGACAGAGAGAAGCAGAGAGAGGTAAAGTGAGGAATCACCCATCAGGAGGATGTCCATACTGCAGTCCCTTCTTGGCGTGCATGCACAGGTGTCTAGTGTGATTTTCTTGTTTTTTTCTTTTCTTTTTTTTGGAGAGGTTTTTGCTATAGGGCGCATGCACTTGCCAGACAGACAGAAAAAGACAGACAGACAGAAAGCGAGAAATCACCCCCCTGGGGGGATGGCCACGCTGCAGTCCCTTCTCCTCTATTCTCCTCTCGGGATCTTGGGCACGCATGCACACGCGCCCAGCATGAGTTTAAGCCACCAGGTCCGGGACTCAAACCATGGTTGACTATGTGGGAGTCCAGCAACACAGCCATTATGCTAACTGCTGGTCCCCCTAGTGTGATTTTCAGTCCCCCATGTTTAGGACTCAAATCATCGTTGGCCACATGGGAGTCTAGGGTCTTAACCACTACACTACCTGCTGGCCCCTTTGTGTCCAGTTTTTAAAACAAATTTGTTTATGTATTCTATGAGCGACACACACACACACACACACACACACACACGAGAAGCAGAAACACGGCACCTGGACAAGCTTTTGATGCTGTGATCCACTCTGTAGCTACAGCCAGTCTGGTAAGGAGGACAGAAGTGCCTGGTGACCTGAACTGGTACCCTTGTCACATGGGTCTTCCTTACAGAGCTACACATTTTACTGCTGCCCACCATCCAGGCCCCTTTTGTAGCCACTTTTAATTTTTTTTAAACTTAACTGCTTAGTATTAAAACAATATTTTGTAATGCCGGAGGGTGCATGTGTGAGAGAGTGAGAGAGAGTCAAGGCACCTCCCAAGTTGGCCTGATCACACTGCAGTCCTCCACTCCTTCTCCATGTGGCCATCTGTCAGGATCCTGGGCACGTGCACATGTGCCTGGCGTGTTTTGCAGAAAGCCAGGGCTGGGACTTGAACCCTCACAGGCCATGTGGCATCTGGCTTCCTCTGTGCAGGCTTTAATCACTGTGCTATGGGCTGCCCCCTGCTTAGTATTATTAGTTAGCATAAAATAGAACAGATTTTTCTCTGCTAGGCTTTTGTTTGTGTTACAGTGCAGTATATTTATAGTCCTAACTACATAAAGTAGTTACTCCGAGGTGACAAATTGATTTAAAGAGGCCACTGAGTGGCTTGGGTTTCATTCCTGGCTAACCCTAAAGAGTGAGGCATGATGACATGCACTTCTAGTCCCAGCTATTCGGGAGGCTGAGGCAGAGGGATTGCCTGACACAGTTAAATTATCTTTTTTTTTAAAAAAAGTGTTTTCTTTTTTTTTCTTTTTTTAAATTAAAGAGGCATTGACAGATACAGACCTTTGTTCATGAAGGGATACTATCAGCAGTTTTCAGTGAGTACTCACTCTTACGGAAGGTGCCATACTCTGTTCTGCGGCAGTTATGAAGAGGAGTGAGCTTCAGCTTGCCCTCTGGGAGCTGAGAGTCCCCTAAGAGGACAAGACCATTATAGTTGGGGGGAAAATATATATGTATATATTTTGGAGAGGTTTATGCTATAGAGTCCATGTGCTTGCCAGAAAGACAGAGAGAGACAGAGAAACAGAAAGTGAGAAATCAGCCCCCAAGGGGGATGGCCACACTGCAATCCCTTCTCCTCCATTCTCCTCTTGGGATCTTGGGCACACACACATGCCCGGCATGAGTTTAAACTATCATGTCTGGGACTCAAACTGCGGTCAACTACATGGGAGTCCAGCGACATAGCCATTATGCTATCTGCTGGTCCCAGTAGTTGGAAAAATATTAAAGATCACGAAAAGAGAATAGCCATGATGGCATGAGGTTTAAAGGTTGGTGAAGGAACATCTAGTTGTGATCAGCAAAGGTTACATGGCGGAGATGGGATTTGAGATGAACCTCAAAGATCAGGAGCGCTTCAGCAGGCGGAGCTGGGGATGAGAGCAAAGCCAGGAGGCAGGACTGTGGAGATGGGTTTGGAATGCTGGGAAGTTCGTTGTGGCTGTGTGCTGGATGTGCGTGCTAGAGGCCTGGGGGATAAGGTTGGGCAGAGAAGGCTGGGCCAAATCTCAGAGTTCTTCCTTAAAGGAGTGAGAGCTGTGAGCAGGCATTTGGCAGCATGCCATGAGGGGGATAGGGAAGGGAGGGAGCAGAATGAAGGAGGGGGCCCAGGCAGAAAGCTATGGACAGAGTCCTCTGGCAGGTTTTAGCCCAGAGAGACGGAAAGGACAATCACTTCCTGAACGGGACTCTCGGTTTCGGTCCTTGCTCCTTTCGGCCTGCTCTCTACTCAGTAGCCAGAAGGATCCTGGTAAGGGGCCCCTCCTCTGCACAAGCTTCTCTGGTCTCCTATTTCACTCATAGAAAACTGCTCTTCTGGGTCAACTCCAGGGGCCAGTGGTTAAAGGATCCTTTTTCCATCTGGCTGACCAGTTGGTTTAAAATCCTGGCACTGGTGACTTGAAGAACATGCCAGGACCAGCAATTGGCGTAATGGCTATGTCACTGGGCTCCCATCTGGTTCACTGCGGTTCAAGTCCTGAACCTGGTGGCTTAAACTCACACCGGGCACGTGTGCATGCGTGCCCAAGATCCCGAGAGGAGAATGGAGAAGAAGGGATTGCAGCATGGCCATCCCCCCGGGGGGGTGATTTCTCACTTTCTGTCTCTCTGTCTCTCTCTGTCTTTCTGGTGAGCACATATACCCTATAACAAACATGTCTCCAAAACAAAACAAAACAAAACAAAACAAAACAAAAACATGCTAGGCCTATGTGCCCCATTTCCCAGCAGGATGAGAAATGGAAGAGGAGGGATTGTGGTGTGACCTCGCCCCATGGAGGGGGTTTCTCTCTTTCTCTGTCTCTCTGACTCTGTGAGTGTATGCACTATCTAGCAAAAGAAAAAAAGAAAATCACCCTTCTACGTGTGATCTAAGCCTTGGTTATCTCTTCAAATTCATCTCTTTCTTTCAGTTCTTTTTGTTTATTCTGCTTCATATTCTGGTCTCATCCTTGGTCCTCAAGTGTGCCAAGCATACCCTTGCCCAGGGCCTTTGCGCTCGCCGTCCTGTGCTGGGAATGCTCTCCCTCCCGAGCCTCTCCCTTTTTTTCAGTCTGTTACTCAAATGGTCTTTTCAGTGAGGTCTTCCTTAGCCATCCTTTTGAAAATTTTCCAGCCTCCTCTCCAAAGCTTCTCATCTCCTTCCCTCCTTTATTTTTCTTCCATGCACTCGTCACTCACCTCCCAAATATTTCACTTATTTATCTCCTTTATTGTCTCCCCAGTGGGAAAGTACACTCCACACATGCAAGGATGATCTGCCCGTCATGTTCCCTGCTGAGTTTCCACCACCTACTAGGTGCTCCGTGAACACTCGAATACTCGTGAATACCCGATGAAGGGCCTATTGAATGAGAGAAGGGGAGAGAGGTTATTTCTATAGGATGTGATCATTGAGTTGGGAATGATGGTGAGGGAGGTAACCAAGATGGTTTCGGGGTTTCTACCTTAGTTAATGAGGAGAGGAACCAGCTGAGAGAAGCAGAGGGAAGACATTCTGTACTTGATCCTAGTCAAAAGGCCAAGAAGCGGTTCAGGAGTACGTCTTCAATTTGAGTTTCCCAAGAGTAGCCAGAACCATTGCACGTAGCCCCTTGCTAGGTGTTTTAGAACAAGGAGAATATGAGATATAGTAAGGTTGATGTTTTAAAAGTTTCTTTCTTTCTTTCTTCCATGAGAGGAAGAGGGAGACAGAAGGAAAGAGAGAGAAGGCTGGGCACCCTCTGCAGGGTCTTATGCCATGACGCATCTCCCGTCTTAGCTGGTGCACACCGTGGGCTTGTGTGCTTGCCTGGCATTCACAGGGGCCTTCCCATGCAGGTTCTGTTACCGTACTGCTGCACCACTCCCAAGCCCTAGGGACAATTTCTGACTCAACAAAGACCACCAAAGGCTACAGTGCCCGGGTTATGTTATCTTAAGCTTCCTGCATATACACCTTACTGAATTGCACTTTAATTTTACGTTTTCTGCTTTGTTGAAAGCTGTTGCTTGAATTCTCCATATGTGCCACAGGATCATCGCTCAGTGCCCTTTATGAGAGACCTCGTCTCTTTAGAACAGTGTTGTTTGAACTTAGCCTCCATTAGAATCACCATGAAAGCTTGTTAAAAACCAGATTGCTGGGACGCTGTCCACAGTCTCATTCACGAGGTCTAAAGTGGGTTTGAGAATCTGCATCTTGGGGCCAGCAGTTAGCGTAATGGCTATGTCACTGGACTCCCACGTAGCCGACTGCGGTTTGAGTCCCGGACCCAGTGGCTTAAACTCACGCCAGGTGGGTGTGCGTGTGTGCCCAAGATCCTGAGAGGAGAATGGAGAAGGGATTGCGGCGTGGCCATCCCCCCCGGGGGGTGATTTCTCGCTTTCTTTTTCTCTGTCTCTCTCTGTCTGTCTGGCGAGCACACGTGCCCTGTTGCAAAAACCTCTCCAAAAATAAATAAAATAAAATAAAGAAAGAGAATCTGCATCTTAACCATCTTAATGGGTTCTCAGGTGATGCTGCTGGTGGTGGTCCAAGGACCACACTGTGAAGACACTCGCTCTGGAACACAGTAAGAAGAGCTTTGTTTTACACGAAGAAAGTAGAATGTTTGTGTTTTGGGGAATGATGACTAAGTAACTTGCTTGGAGTGGCTAGGAAACTCAAAGTTAAATCTGAAGATCAGGAAGAGTTTTGTGGCCATATTTAATTTTTTCCCTGTGATTTTGATATTCTACTTTATATAGGTTTTATTTCTAATTCTTTGTTTCATTTCTTTCTTACCTTTATTTTATTTGATTTTTAAAAAAGGTTAATTTATTTATTTCTTTAATCAGAGAGAGAGAGACAGAGAGAGACAGAGGGAGAGACGGGCACCCTCAGCAGGGTTGTAATACCAAGATCCAGCCCCAGCCTCAGCAGGCCTGGATTATAGGCACGTATGCCCACCCTGCATGGAAAGGAAGGCCCGGGATGTCCACCTGGGACCTTCCCAGTGGGCCCAGTTGCGTTCCTGCTGCACCATCCTCTGGCCCCTTAACTTCTATTTCATTGCTTATTTATTTATTTATTATTATTATTATTTTTTGTGTGTGTGGTAAGCCAAACCTGTAGATTTAGACATACAGTTTAGGAGAAAAAAAGCACATGGTAGCTGACCTGGCAAAGAATACCTAGCGAAGAAAGCTTCTTCTTCTTCTTTTTTTTTTTTTTTTAAACACTCAGTACAAAATAACCATGGGGTAACTCATCAGAGTAGCTTCTACTTAGAAAGACATATGAAAATGCTCACTGGTGCCCATTTAAACGAGCGAAGTGTTACTGTGACCAGCAGCCACGAACAATGTTTTTCAGGCCCCTTCAGCTGCTGTTTCTGTCCATTTGTTTGTAGATACGTGACTCAGGGCTACATGCATAAGCCAGGAGGTAATGGTGGTACGGCGGCCTCATCTAGTTCCTTCTGCTTTTTTTTTCTTTTTTTTGATAGGTTTTTGCTATAGTGCACATGCGCTTGCCAGAAAGACAGACAGAGAGCTGGAAAGTGAGAAATCACCCCCGAGGGTGGGATGCCTACACTCAATCCCTTCTCCTCCATTCTCCTCTCAGGATCTTGGGAATGCACGCACAGGCGCCCAGTGTGAGTTTAAAGCCACCGGGTCCGGGACACGAACCGCGGTCGAGTACATGGGAGTCCAGTGACGTAGCCGTTATGCTAACTGCTGGTCCCGAGTTCCTTCTGCTGTTTACCAGGCAAGCAGAAAATGCCATTTGCCAGATGGCAATAAACTATATATCCATAGGTATCATCTTTTTTTTTTTTTTTTGGAGAGATTTTCACTGTAGGGCGCGTGCGCTCGCCAGACAGACAGAGAGAGACATAGAGACAGAAAGCGAGAAATCACCCCCCAGGGGGGATGGTCACGCCGCAATCCCTTCTCCTCCATTCTCCTCTCGGGATCTTGGGCACGCACGCACACGCGCCCAGTGTGAGTTTAAAGCCACCGGGTCCGGGACACGAACCGCGGTCGAGTACATGGGAGTCCAGCCACATAACCATTACGCTAACTGCTGGTTCCCCATAGGTATCATCTTTCACTGAACGTTTAATAGGTTCTTTTATAGCTTGCATCCTATGTATGGTCTCAGGGGTCAGGGAGGATATAACTTTTTCATGCCTGTTATCCAGTAACACCAACGCATTTTTAGGGCTTTCTGTAATAACAAAACTAAAGTTGCCTGTGGTATGCAACATAGCCCACATAGGACCTCAGCCACCTGACTTCCTGCTCATTTTCTTTGAAGGAATGGGGCTGGCAGGTGGCATGGTGGTTAAGGCGCTGGCCTGCCACATGGCCGACCACGGTTTAAGTCCCAGACTTGGTGGCTTGCTTTCTCACTCTTTCTTTCTGTCTGCCACTCCTTGGTCAAAACTAAAGAAGAAGAATAAATAAAATTAAAAAAAAAAAAGAAAAAAAGAATGACTCTGTGGGTTCCCCAATCACAAATCATATGATAGTATTCCAAGTCGAGGGTCATCTTTCTGAGGCCCAGAGGGCTTCAATGTATACAAATAATAGAAACGAAACTACTATGGATAAAGGAGAAGGAACAATGAAATACTTTAAGTACTTATAGAAGAAGGGAAGCAAGGAATTTCTTGAGAGATGTTAAAGGAAACTGCTTGATAATTTGCATATGTGGGGTTTTCATTTATAGAGATGACGGAGCAATAACATCTAGAGATTAATGACACTGAAAGAAGAGTTTATTAATCTTACTTCTCAACAGAAGGGGGCGCTATATTATGCAGGGCCACAGAGGAACACCAGGTTTTGTCCAGAGGCAGAAATAGTTTTATGGGGATTTCTCTGGAAAAGGCAAGGCAGGGCAGGAAGTGTGAGCCATGTCAGTGGGCTCTGGGCTACAGGGTGGTCTCCTGTGGTCTGGCGCCTGGCCCTGTGTGATCGCGTGAGAGTAACACAAGAGGTGGTTCGGGCTGTGGAATTGAGACTGGCTGAGCACTTTGCCGTTTGCCTTCTCTAAGAGTTGGCAGCCTAAGTTGGCAGGGGGAGTCTCTTGCTGGATAGAAAGTTTTTTTGTTTATTTTTAAAAACAATTATTAATTTAATTTTTATTTATTATTATTATTATTTCTTCTCTTTTTCTTTTTAACAATTTCCTATAGGGCATGTGCTCTCTCCAGAGAGAAAGAGAGAGAGAGAGAGAGAACAAGAAAACAAGCTGCCAAGTCCAGGACTTGAACCACAGTTGGCCATGTAGGAGTCCAGTACATCAATTGCCACACCACCTGCTACCACCTGGATAGTATGTTTTTAAAGATCAAAACATTATGAAATAAAAAAATGAAAAAAAATGATTAATTAGATGCTCATATGTTGAAATATTAATAGCTGGAATGTTGTCAGGGCCTCATTCAACGGTAGTTAGCACAAGGTTCTCATTTCATCTTTATAGCCCCAGAAAGCACCCAATAATAAGGTGCTCCCCACCTTTGGGAGGTCTTTCCTGAGCCCTCAAGGCTAAGACTGCAGCTTCTGCTCATGTGCTCTGAAAAGCACACTGTATTTTGGCGGTCTCACATCATTTCATAACTTATCAAGAAACATTCCAACTTTTTATGTAAAAATGACTCCCCACTCTGATTCTTTCCATTTCTACTCTTAATTCTATGCTTTAGTACATTTAAACTGCTTTTATCTGCTTGTCCCATCATTCTTTCCTCAAATTCTACTTTTTTTTTTCTTTTTTGAGAGTTTTTTGTTATAGGGAGCGTGCACTTGCCAGAAAGACAGAGAAAGACAGAAAGCGATAACTCACCCTCCAGGGGGGATGGCCATGCCGCAATCTCTTCTCCTCCAATCTCTTCTTGGGATCTTGGGCATGCACACACATGCGCCCGGCGTTAGTTAAAAGCCACTACGTCCGGGACTTGAACCGTGATTGGCTACGTGGAAGTCCAGCGACATAGCCATTGTGCCAACTTCTAGTTCTTCAAATTCTACTTCTATCAAAGCAACGGGCATTGTCTAAGACTTAGGAAAAGACTAAATTGGTTCCCAAAGCTATTTTAGTTACTGAGGTGGCTGGCTGACCATATATATCTTAAGAAAATTTCTGTTTTTGTTGTTGTTTTTTTCTTTTGCAAATACCTTTATTGAGTAACTACCAGTGGACTAATAACTTTATATATATATATATATATATAAAGTTACAGTTATTGCTCTTAAAAATGGCAGAAAGAAAAATAGCTGCCATGCAATATATTAATTCTTTGTTTCTCTACCATTTTTAAATTACCAGAGGGAGTATGTGCTCACCACAGGGAGACAGGGAGAAAGAGAGAGAGAGAACGGAAAAAGCACCCCTCTGAGGGCCATGGTCAGGCTATAAGCCTCTCTCTTCCATTTCTCCATCCTGTGGGGATTTGGGGCACACACACACACACACACGCACACACACACTTCGGCATGTTTTTCAAGTCACTGGGGCCAAGGTTCAAACTGTGGTTGGCCATGTGGGAAAGAGCTCCCTTTAACCACTAGGTTCAAAGACCAGCCCAATATACTAACTCTGCTGGCCTGGCATAGCTTTTTCAAATATATCATTTGTTTAAAAAAGTTTGATTCAGTCTCCTGAGGCAATAGCAAAAAGGCATGTTTAGGTGTTTTCAGGATGTGAAGGTCAGACCAGCAGAGATATGGGAGTTTCAGGAAAAGGCTCCAAAAGAGGGCAGAACCCTGGCAGCTGAGCCCTGGCACATGGGAAGATGCCCGATGTCATGGAGACCCACAACCACCCTGCAGACTCAACTGCAGCGTGGGCTCAGTCTCTCAAGCAGACCTTCTTCCTCCTTCCCGCCCAGTCTTCCCCTGCCTGGCTCAAGTGCAGGTACTCTAAGGGAAACCGGGGAAGCTCCGTGCTCATGGGGTTGCCCTCCCGCTCATGGCCACGGGCTGTCTGCAGGAAGCACCTTTGACTGCAGCCTCCTGACCTGGTCTACAGGAAGCACCTTTGACTGCAGCCTCCTGCCCTGGTCTACAGGCTCATTTGGGGATATCAGGTCCCATGACAAAAACCCAGCAGCTTTGGGCACAAAGAGCCCCATAAAGGGTCTCCAGTGTAGCAGGCACTTGCTGGCCTTTCTCCACAATGGGGGTACTTCTCTTACTGAACGAATTAAAGTTTTAACAAGTTCCTTTATCTGCTCATTAGGAAAGATGCCTGGCCCTTTCAGGTGTGCTGAACTTGACCTTCATTTAAAGCTGATAACACTGTTTCTTACAAGCTTCCACAAGAATACAGTCACAGCTTGCATCTCAGAGTTTCTGAAACTGCAAGTGAAGCTTTTTTTTTTTTTTAAATAAGTTTATTTGTTGAGAGAGAGACAGAGATAGAATGCATCCCCAACAGGTCCTCACACTGTGATTGACCCCCAGCCTCAGCCAGTCTGGGTTATGGAAACAATGTGTGCCTTGCGTGCGGAGGGGGGTTCTGGGACGTGAACCCAGGACCTTCCATATGAGCCCATGTTTTGTGGCTGAGCCACTGTCTGGCCCCTTAACTAAAGGTTTCCAAGGCCCTGTGTGCATGATGGCAGGGCTGCCTCTGCTGTTATTGACGTGCATCTGGAAGAAGCAAAGGATCTGCCAATACTATTAGCACTTCTCTTATTTTTTAAAATTAATTTTTAATTTTTAAATTTTTTTAATTGACAGAAGACAGGTGTGCTTACCAGACTGCTTGTCAGAGACAGAAAGATGGGTGGGAGCAGAAAACACCCCACAATAGGGTGTGGTCATGCTGCAGTCCCTTCTCCATTTCTCCATCATGATGGGATTTGGGGCAAGCATACACATGTGTACAGCTGCTTTTCAAGCCACATGGGCTGGGGTTCAAATCATAGTTGGTCAGGTGGGATCTCGCTTCCTTAACTACTAGGCTACGGGTTAGTACCAGCCTCTAGGTAGTTCTGTTGGCACTTCTGTTAAAAGTGATTTCCAAGTCCCGCCCACCTATATTACAGTCCCCTGAATTTTAGTGCTTCGTCTTTCAGTTTTTGAATTTTGTTCCTGCTTTACTACTTCTAAGGAATTTCCTGGATTTAGTGTCAGCTCACTTTTATCATTGCAGTTGTAAGGTTTCTTAGCATTAAACGATAAAAATGCTAATCACCCTCATTATTTCATCACCTCTTCTTTGTCATGTTTTTTACGGCATCATCAATTTTACAATGACAGCTATAAAGAACCAAGAACTAAAATATGTGCTGCAGCCTAAAAATTAGGTATTTGGTTGTAAATTTATGGATGGGCAACTTCTTTGCTAACTTTGTTTTTTTCAACCTTGTGGTTTTGAAATAATTTTGAAGTCACATAAAGTCCGCAGAAATAGCACATCAGTGTACACTGTGCTCCAGTTTTCCAACTGTCTCTGCAAAGTTGCAGACCTGTGCCCTACGGTCCCCTCATACTTCAGGGTGTGTTTCCCAGACACAAGGGCACTCTCTCACCTACACGCGGAGAAGCCATCAAAGTGGGAAACTGACACTGATCTGGTGCTACCAAGGAAATCATGGGTCTCATTCACTTTTGCCAGTTATCCCAATAATGTCCTTTTTGTCCAAAATCCAATCCATGATCATATGTATTTAGTTTTTATATCTTTTAGTCTTTTTCTTTTCCTTTTTTAAAAGAATAGCTATTTAATTTTATTTATTGTTATTATTTTTTAACTTGGTATATAGCATGTGTGCTCACCAGAGAGAGAAAAGGAGAGCGAGAGGAAACGTGAGAAAGCAAGCTGCCAGGGCCAGGACTCAAACCATGCTCGGTTATGTGGGAGTCCAGTGACTTACTCACTGCTCCACCTGCTGACCCTGTCTTTTAGTCTTTTGAAACCTGAATCAATGATCATCTTTCTTTGTCTTTCATAATCCTTCTAAGAAGTCCAAGCCATTAACTTTGTAGGTGCCCCTTAGTTTGGGTTTAATGATGTCTCCCGACGTAGCATGTCTGCAGTGCAGCACTGAGACGGCGCCGTGCTCGGAACACCGCAACAGGCCCACAGTGTGGATTGCACCTGTGACCAGTTAAGTGACTCTTCACCACTTGGATGAGATTGTAGTTGCCAGGTTTCCCTACCCTAAAGTTACTCCATGTAATGTAACAACACATCAATAAGTAACTTTGAAGTACTTTGAGGAGAACTATTTTGAGGACATATAAATATGGTCAATTCCCGTTATTTGTGGCAGTTGTAACCTATGACTTCACCATGAACACTGAATCAGCAAACGCTGAAGCATTGCTCCTGGGGAAGAGCCAGGCTTGGGTTTCTGTCACAATGCAGTCGTCAACTGGTAGTACATAACCTTGTTTTATGTGTTTTTCCGTTTAAACCCCCTTCATTTAATGTATATTGTTGACTTTTAACATTGAACTCATGGTCCACTGCACTGAACCTCAGGCCTGAAGGAAGCTTATCTAGCACAAGTCTCTGCAAGGCATGTCACAGGCTCTTTGTGCTTAGGGACCTGAGACAGTGGTGCAGCAGTACACTCGGTCATTCAAAACAGCATGTCTCCCATAAGCACAGCAATGGGAAAAATACGGCCACCTGCAGTGACAAGGACCCTCCTTTAAGATAATTGAAACAAGAAGACAGTGTGCCTTGTTAACCTTAGCAGCGAATGGGTGTTTTCTACAAACCATGTTTATTTGTGTATTTAGTTTTTGTTATAGGGCAAGTGCTTTTACCAGAGAGAGACAGAGAGAGGGAAAGTGAGAAATCACCCCTCAAGGGGGTAACCATGCCGCAGTGTCTTCTCCTCTATTATCCCCTGGGGATTTGGGGCACGCATGCACATGCACCCTGTGCGGTTTTCAAGCTGCCAGATCCGGGACTTGAATTGCACAGTGGGATCCAGTGCCTTCACTTCCATACCACCTGTTGGCCCTGAATCAAATGTTTTACTTTTCTGTGCATGTCAGTGAAAGTGCTGCAAGTATGTTGGGGGGTTACAAATAAATTTGAGCAAGTAGACAAATTTGTAAATAGGAAGTAATGAAGAGTGACTGTGTCATTGTCCCCATTAGACTTTCACTTACTGGTGCTGGCGTTAGCATTCATTGATCTCAAATCATCCCAGACTGGCTGCTGTGATTTTCCAAGCTGTCTTCAGTGTCTTTTCTGACATGTCCCTGTTATTCTGGGTGCATTCTTTAATTTCTTGTTATACAATTTTTCCAGGCTTATCTTGTATATTCTGTGCCCCAACTCTGAGGTTACACATTTCTCCAAGGAGTTCTGGTTCTTTTTAGTGGAAAATGGCTTTTAGAAATCAGCAATTGGGTGTTGGGTAGGCTCATTCCTCCTAGGGTGTCATGGCTTCTAAACTCTTAGCAGAGAATTGGGCAGTATGTGTTCACTCGTACACACACACACACACACACACACACACACACACATTGCCTCCATCCATCTCTTCCCTATCTCTGTGTATCATTTTATCTACTTATCTGTCTATCTAAACCATCAATTCACACTGATGCTTCTGGCTCTAAAGTAATATTTAACCATACCTCTCTGAAATTCCATGCTCTGGCAGTTGAATACTGAGTCTCATTAATGTCAATGTATTTATTTATTTGCTCAGTCCTCCTGTATTGTAAAAAAAATTCAGAGCCATTGACCTGGGGGTACACCCTGGCCCTCCCCTGCTGCAGGGCACCCAGGTTGAATGATTGGCCTTCATCAAGGAGGAGGAGGCAGACAGACGAAAGAGGGAAACCAACTTAGACTCGTTGAAGTCTGAACTGTTGCTAAGGTCTTCTTATACATAAAAGCATATTTTTTTCTTTTTAAAAAATTATTTATTATCATCATAATCTTGTTTATATTACATTGAATCACATATAACTTTACAGTGTATTGCATTTCTTTTCCCAGAAGGAATACCATGCATATCAGTCAAGACAGAGACACTACAATCCCCATTCAGATTTTTTTCTTTAATGAAAGAAAAGAATCATCATATATATTTTTTGTTACTTTTGAAATTAAAGGGCTATTTCGTTATATCAAATAATTACGAACAATTAGTTCGACATAGCTAGTCTCTCTTAAAATACTCATGGGTTGCATACGCTGTGTCCTTGTATTAAAGAAGTTTATATCTTCCCAGATATTTTAGATTGAACCCATTGGCTCTTTGTATATTGCTAAAATTAATCTGAATTCTTGCATGTTAAGATGTACCTTTGACTTTCTAATTTTAAAATTTAGAGTATGACATTTTGATTTACAGTGTTTATCAGGGAATATAGGATAATTTTATGAATCACTTTGATTATTTTTTTTGATGTGTTTTCTATGCTAAAAATAGAGTGCGGATCTTAGTTTTATAAAATGCTAATTTAAACTTTAACAATTAAGCTAAGATATAGCATATTAAATTTAATTTAAATTTTGAAATGATACTGAGTAAGTGTCAACTTCCTAAGTTTTAAAGTCTGGTGCATAGGAGGCTAGGTTGGTTAATTTTAATTAAATGACTTTATTATTTTGGAGCATAAGGAGATAACTGTTCACAGAGATAAACATATTGTCAAAAATAATGCAGCTCACCTTTTCCATGAAGGCATGCAAGGATTACGTAAATGTGCATTAATTCATGTTATAGACTTGAAAAATATAAAAATGTGCTTACAAAAATCTCTTTTTATTTTCCTCTTCGCCAGTGTTAGTCCATTGGGAGAACTTAATAGTTTGATGTTAATAGAAGGGGTCTTCAAAAAGTTCATAAAAAGTAAATATTATAAAAGAATGATTGCATGGATTTTATTTTATTTTGGCACCAAAATTAACTCATACTTTAATTCCATTTTCCATGACACTTTTTGAAGTGTCCTCATATGTACCAAGAAGTATGTGTTTGACCATATATAAACATGCTGTTTTGGCTTATTGGATTTTTACTTCAATATGATTACAAACACACATGTATGTCTATGTCTGCAGCTTGCTTTGTCCATTAATACAATATTTCTTGGAGTTCTTTTATGTCAGTCCATGTAACTATTTCATTTTAAACTACCACATAGTATTCCATGATATGGCTGTGTCATAATTTAGTTCAACATTTACCATTGCTGAATGTTTAATTTTTTTCCTCCTAATTTTTGCTATTATAAACAATGCTGCAAAAAATACTGGCATGTGTATCTTTTTTTTTTTCTTTTTTTGGAGAGGTTTTTGCTATAGAGCGTGTGTGCTCGCCAGACAGAGAGAGACAGAGAGACAGAAAGCGAGAAATCACCCCCCAGGGGGATGGCCACACCACAGTCCCTTCTCCTCCATTCTCCTCTCGGGATCTTGGGCACGCACGCACATGCGCCCGGCATGAGTTTAAGCCACCAGATCTGGGACTCGAACCGTGGTTGACTACATGGGAGTCTAGCGACATAGCCATTACACTAACTGCTGGTCCCTGGCATGTGTATCTTGAAGTGTAATAGATGGCAAGTTCTGGGAAATAAGTAAGTGCTTAGACTCAAAGATGGGACTTTTCTTTCTCCCTTAAGGGACAGTTGTGCAGATACGAGTTCGCCAGCACTCGCGGTCTGTCCACTTGGGTGATCATGGCTAGGTGTTCTCCAGTCCAAAGTATGGGGATGTCTGGCCTCACGGCCGTGTCCCTTTCACCTTTATAGCCATGATTATTTCCTGTTTCACCATGAGCCTGGACGATCGGATGTCCAATATCGTGTTCCCATTCCTGAAATAGAAAATGTAATTTGGGACTGTCTTGCAGGGGCTTTGCGCATTTAGAGGACTGGGATCTTCACAGAGAGTAACATTATTTTAATCAATAAAAACTGCAAAGAATTTAAGCAGTTTATGAAATAGGAGCCATTGGTGGAGTACTGCTTCTAAGGATATTTGTGTATGGGTATGTTTTCAAAAATTAAAAAATTTTCTTCTTTTACTTGAAAATTTAAAAAAACGACACCAAAACAAAATCTATTTAAGATGAGATGATTTCTGAACACCCTCGGATTTATTTTTATTCTCTGTGACAAATATTGCTCAATGGCTAATTCCAGTTCATTTCAAAAACAGTTAGATTTTATTTTGTTTCCCATCCATTGTTTATAACATTCATTTGTCATTTTTGTCATTTTGTAGACCTACCAAGAGCAGCTGTCAGGATCTTAAGCAACATGACATTCCTTTTTGTGAGTTTGTCATACACAGCTGAGAGTGCCATTGTAACTGCTTTCATTACCTTCATTCCCAAGTTCATCGAGTCACAGTTTGGTATCCCAGCTTCCAATGCCAGCATCTACACTGGTAAGGCACTGCCACGAGGGCTACTTGAAAACGCGATCCTTTTGACCACTGAACTAAAATGGCATGAGTCGAGAGAAAGTACAATCTAACCTCGAAGTGTTAACCGAATCCATTGACAACGACCTTCCCCCCAGATTTGAGGATGCGGGGAGCCTGGTGTGTTCTTTCTGATTCAGATCGTGTAACTGTATGGCATATGTGCCCACTGTGTTCTGGAAAAAGCGAATTTTGCATATTTATGTTTTTATGGTTCTCAGTTTTAAAAAAATGAAAGAGGCAAGGATATTTGAATTGAAATCTAAATAGATATTTTTACGGGTTGGCATGGATCTTAAAATGTTAAGTTAGAAAAAATTGTTCGTTTGAAATATACATCAGATCCATGGCATCAAGATTTTCCCTTCATAAATGCGAACAGGCTTTAATTGAATGACTGGGTATGTTTCAAGTTAAAAAGAAAAGTTATGAAAGTTTATTTTAGGTGTTTCATGTCAGGGCAAACTTTCTATTTTAGCAGACTTTGATACATATACTGATAGTACTTATTACTCAAATCTTCTTTCATAATAACCAGGATACATAGATATAGACATGTGAGAACATGAGTTCTCAGATATTGAGGGCATTTTCAGTGTATTTTAGCATGTAATATTCTAAATATTTCCTTAGTGACACCAAGGATAGTCAAGTGACCGTATCTTCCTAAAGGCTTAATTTATTAGTAGGGAATAGTTAGTCAGTTGAAGTGTATTTAAACAGTGCAAACTTAGGGGCCAGCAAGTGGTGTGGTGGTTAAGGTGCTGGACTCTTACAAATCCCAGACCTGGACGCTTGAAACATATATTGGGTGTGTGTGTGTGTGTGTGCCCAAAACCCAAAAAGGAGAATGGAGGAGAAGGGATTGCAGTATGGCCCACACCCTGGGGGTGATTTCTCACTGTCAGCCTCTCTCTTTCTTGTTATAGAGCGCACATGCCCTATAATAAAAATTTTTAAAAGGAAAAAAATGTGCAAAATTATGGTGACTTCTAAGATGACTTAGACTCCCATCTTCTCTGATTCCACGTTAAAAACCAGTGAACTTAAATTATCTGAAAATGTACAGTCCTGGAAAGGGTTGATTTTTCACTTTCTGTCTGTCTCTGGTGAGCACATGCACCCTATAGCAAAAATCTCTCTTTAAAAAAAAGTTAAAAAACATACTGCTGTGGACCACTGTAATTGTGACATAAACGTTTTTCTCTTTCTCAGTTTGTAAAATATGTTTCTTTATATTAACATAAAATTTCCAGATTATTTCATAGTTTAGTTGACAGAAAATCGAAACCTTCCATTTCTTTTTTTAAAATTAATTTATTTTTATTATCATCATAATCTTCTTTATACTACATTGGATTACATATAACTTTACAGTGTATTACATTGCTTTTTCAAAAGGGAATGCCATGCCTGTCAGTCAATACAGAGACATTAATCTCCCCACCCACTTCATCATTCAATATCTTTTTCATTGTTTTTCCCAATCATTATTATTATTATTCTAATTATTTTTTAAACAGTCAATCACTATTTCTCATTTTGCTTGTAAAAAGACTTTACCCATCATGAAATACTTCTCAGACCAATCCAGTTGAGAATACTATACATGTCATCATCAACAGGTAATAAGCCATATCTGTTCCCCATTGATGTCCTGCCTATTTGTTCTCTTGCTATCTGTCTCTGTCCTCTTCTCTTCACCCCCCCCTCATTCCACACTGTCCTATTCTCGTTAAGTACTTTCACTGCTTTTATGTCCTCCAATATTTTGCTCTCTACCATAGAGTGCAGATAGTCGGTTTATATTAAGTGGATACATACATTATCTTTCATTCATAGCCTGGCTTACTTCACTCAGCAATAGATCCTCTGTATCTTAACCACTTTCTATCAAATGCCAGGGTCTTGTTATTTTTTATGGCTGCGTAGTATTCCATAGAGTATATATACCACACGTTTCCAATCCATTCATCCGTTTGTGGACATTTAGAAACCTTCCATTTCTAGTGTAACTTCCTTTGATGCTTTGACCAGCATTTTTTTTTTTTACAAGGATACCAATGATTGTCTCAAAGCTAGACTCAAAACCATACAGATGTGAAGTGTAGAGTAGTTTCAAACATTTTACAAACTAAATTTAAATATTAAAAGACATTACTGGAACCAGCAGATGGCATAGTGGTTATATCACTGGACTTCCACAGGGGCAACCGTGGTTTGAGTCCTAGACTTGGTGGCTTGAAAATCATGCCCGCCACACATGTATGAATGCCCAAGATGCCAGGAAAATGGAGGAAAAGGGATTGTGGCATGGCCATGCCCCCTGGGGGTGATTCCTCATTTTTCTTCTCACTGTGTCTGTCTCTCTGTCTCTCTGGTGAGCAGACATGCCCTAAGGCAAAAATCTCTTTACCCAATCCCCCAAAAAAGATATTACTGAAAAGAAGGTTCATAGTCAAAATAAACGTGGAACTTGCTGAGTCAAACCACATCTAATGGAGTTCTTTATTGCACCACTTCTCATCACCGTCACTATGCATTGTGAAACTTCAGAGAAAGATTTATAGTCTTTTCCAAATGTATCTGACCATGAAACACTATTTTAGAGGCATCTTTCTTGTGAATCGTGTTCCCCAGGAAACATGGGGGAAGCAATCCATTGTGCCTTTGTCCTATCCAGGCTAAAAAGCAGAGCTGCCTAGAGGGTCCCACTTTCCTTCAGATGTGCTGTTTTGCTTCTGGGAATCTACGGGCTGTGTGGTGGTGCTGAGCTGGGTAGGAATCAATGTGCCTTTGCACTTTGACCAAAGTCACCTCTTCATTATTTGTAGAGACACGCAAGATAGCCAACTCCTTTTGGGGAAATGAAGTAGACAGCTCTGCTGGACCTCGGGTATCCGGCTGCAGGGTTCCACAGTGGTGCAGTCACGGCAGCAGTCACTAGACATGGCCCCTGTGGCTGGGGGCATAGGACTGAATACGGTTAGCTCAGGGAGTCCGTTCATCCTATGCTCCCATGTCGGGATTAAAGAAGTGACATCACAGAGACAGAGTGCCAACTCCATTCTGGTCTTGTCATCAGCAGGCTCTTTTTTTTTTTCATTGTCAGTGTAACTTATACCATGTTTAATAGTCTACTAACTGTGTTCACGTAAAAGGCTTTTGATCCCTGGTGCATGTACTTTCCCTCCTTTACAGACAGACTACAAATAATAATATTCAAGAGCTATTCAGATTGCTTAGGAGTAGAAGGTGCCCTGTTCTATTACAGTAAGATTAAATACAGATGGTAAATCTTTCTAAAACTCCTCTTGGGTTCTTAACTTTTTATCAATTAAATCCCCTTCTTTTCTGAGTATAGATTTTTATTTTTAAGGGACCTATTTAATTTGAAATCTTTTGTTCTTTGAATCCTTTTCCGTGTATGTAGAATGAAATGGAGAATTAAGAAATTTATCTGAAAAAGATTTAAAAATAGTTTTTATTTCTCATCTTGCCAAGTTTTTGAGTTCAAGTTCTCTTTTCATATAAAAAATTTAGTTGGAGTCCAGCTGTAGGAGTGTATGCTGGTAGATGCTGGCTCTTGACAGGCTAAAGTCACTTAGTGGCCCAGATTTATTCCTGGTTCACCCTAAAAGCCAAGCATGGTAGAATGCACCTGTAGCCCCAGTTACTCCGGAGACAAAATCGTGACATAGCAACACCCTGCTTAGCCAACAAACAAATAAGTGTAGGGGTGAATACCTTGCCCCTTCATAGCAATTTGCTCGTGTTGTATTCCATGGTCAGGCATAGTGAGTGCCAAAAGGTAGCAAAAGATCAACCCTTGATCCCTTGCTCACACAGATCCTCACTGAACACCAGCTCTTTGTAAGGCCCTGGAGAAATAGAAAGACTCAAACCAGGGCCTTCAATTGCCCTCAGATCTAAGAACAGAGAAAACGGTTGAAAGTAAGTTGGAGAAACGCATTTAAGTAAAGTAATAGATTTGGGCTGCAGTGATTATTCTGGCTGGTGTGGTTGTGTGTTTGCTTCTTGTGTCATGGAGGAAATGGCTTTTAAACAGGCGTTAAAGGAAAAGTAGAATTTGCTCACTTGGCATTTGGAGCTGAGCAAAGGCTGGGCAGCCAGGGAAGGATAAGGCCCATAGCAGAGAAAAAAGCAGATCATCCCTTGGCCAGAAATATGGAGCACCCTAGAGGAATGCTGGTGGGGTGGGAGCAATGCTTTCTGGTACCAGGGGTGGGGGATCTGTTTAGGCGCCCTCCGCACCACTTGGTGCATACTGTCATGGCATGGGGAGACCTGTGCTCCATGGGGGGTGGTGACACTGCCTGCAGGGCATCGTAGCCCCATAACCTAGCCAATTTGTTCCCCCGGTGCGTGTGCCTACCCAACATGCATCTGTGCACGGTGCACTCGTCCATTCGTGGGTTTGCTGCTAATCCCACTTGGGGTTACATTTATCTCTTGAAATGAAATATTTTGAAGTTGATATTTCGGAAAAGCTTGAAATGCTGGGAACAGCCTTGAAGGAGGAGTTAGTGTGGACTTGAATCTTGCAACTGCTGGTTACTTGCTTTTGACTTTGGGCAAATCATCTACCGCCCGAGACTTTAGCTAAAACTGGAGTGTACCCGAAGAGTGAGGATAGCCTCTCTGACTCCCTGTGTCAGCGATGTAGCAAATGAAGTAGTGAGCAGTTACTTGTCAGATGTCTCCCTGACTTCAAATAGGTACATGATATAAATGGAAAGAATGTTAATCACGTAAGAAAACTATTATTTATGATGATGATAGCACCCTACATGGGACGTTGTACAGCTTGAACGGATCTGAGATGAAACCTCCATAATAAAAATTTAAAAAATTAATTGCTGATATTTACTGGGTGTTTATTAAGAGCCAGCATTTTGGTATGGATAACATAATGTAACCCATGTAACGGATGCCTATGCGGTAGGTTTTATTAATTATGCTCATTTTCCAGATGAGGAAACAGAGGTCCAGGAAAATTTAAATTAACTTGCTGAGGGACCAGCAGGTGGCACGGTGGTTAGGGCATTGGATTCCCACATGGTTGACTGCAGTTTGAGTCCTGTACCTGATGGCTTGCTTTCTCACTTTCCTGCTTTCTGTCTCTGGTTAAACTAAAAATAATAATAATAATACCTAAAATTAAATAAATAATTCTTTAAAAATATATATTTACTTACTAAAAGGCATAATTAGGTTTCTAGAGCTTTGAATTTCTTGGAATATATAAATATTGGTATGTGATTTTTATTGTATTATAATAGGCACATGCTATTGTCATTATTCCCATTCTTTTGTTTTGTTTTACCACTTTCAAAGAAACAGTCTTCCAGTGGTTTTAGGATTCTACCTCTGCCCACTCTGCCTGAGCCGTGGCGCTGAGCGTGGACAACAACGCTCACTGTCAGATCTCTGTGATCCTTTAGTACTCGCTTTGACTGGGGGCCTGCCCTGCGATGTGTAGAATTAGAGTGAGACATGGATTTGTTTTACAAGGGAAGTGGCCTCAGAAAACTCTATTGGTTTCACTGTGGAATAAGTTGACTGCTTCTTACTTTTTTTTGGAGAGGTTTTTGCTATAGGGCATGCACACTCGCCAGAAAGACAGAGAGAGACAGAGAAACAGAAAGAGAGAAATCACAACCACACCCCCCCCCCCCCACACACACACACACCCCGGGGGGATGGCCACGCCACAATCCCTTCTCCTCCATTCTCCTCTTGGGATCTTGGGCACGCATACACATGCGCCCAGCATGATTTTAAGCCACTGGGAGTGGGACTTGAACCTCAGTCGACTACATGGGAATTCAGCAACATAACCATTATGCCAACTGCTGGTCCCTCGACTGCTTTTTAAATTATTATTATTATTTTTTCTTTGCTTAGGGACATGCATTTGCTGGAGAGAGATAGACAAAGAGAGGGAAAGTAAAATATCACTCTCTAGGGGGATGGCCACACCACAATCCTTTCTTTATTCTCCTCTCGGGATTTTGGACACACTCTCACATGCACCCAATATGAGGTTCAAACCAGCAGGTCTGGGACTCCAACTATGTCTGGCCATATGGGAATTCAGCTCTTTAACCACCACGTCACCTGCTGACTCCCAAATTAGTCTTTTAACTTTATAAAAGTAGTTTTCTTTCTTTTCAAAAAATTATTTTATTTAACTTTATTTATTTATTTTAATTTGACCAGAGAGGGACAGAGTGAGAGAGAGAGAGAGGGAAAGTGAGAAAGCAAGTTACCAGGTCTGGGACTCGAACCACAGTTGACTGTGTGGGAGTCCAGTGCCTTTAACCACCACACCATCTGCTGGCCCCTAAAAGTAGTTTTTGAAGTACATTTTTATACAAATATTTAGGATATGTTAATTTATTTATTCCATGAGTGTGTGTATATGAGAGAGAGAGAAAGAGAGAGAGAGAGAGACAGACAGACAGACAGTATCCCTATTCGGGTCTTGATGCTGTGACCCACTACACGCCTTAGCCAGTCCCAGTCATGGCACATGTACACCTAGTGTACTCAAAGAGGTCTGTGGACTTGAACCTGGACTCTTCCCATGTCAATCAACCATCCAGAGCATGGTGTTTTAATGTTGCAGCGTGCCCAGCTCCCACTTTTGTACTGATTTGATAATGTACACATACCTAGATGTTTTAAACATTGAAATTCAGCTTAAAAATACAAATAGAGTATCTTCGATATACTTTAGCTTCTCTGGACATTTCCAAGGTCGGGTGATGACATCTGATCTGAGACTTGTCCTGACAAAGCACCGTGTGCTCTGCGGGAGAAGGCGAAGAAACCCACAGCAGCTGCTAGTGTTCTTGTGCAGATCACTTTAATCAAAGTGGAGACGAACAGAAGCTATTAGAAACCAGAAGTGACAATTACACGCGCTTTGTCTTTTGGGCAGAGGAGTATTTATCATACTGAATTACATTTGTTTTTCTTCAATGCTAATGAGCACTTTTGTAAAAGGTTATAGTGGACATTACTTAGGATGCTCAAGTTCTTTTATTCTTTTTTTTTTTTTTTTTTGGGGGGGTTTTTGTTTTTGGGCATGTGAAAGACAGAGAGAAAGAGAGACAGAAAGAGAGAAATCACCCCCTGGGAGGGGGGATGGCCATGCTGCATTCCCTTCTCCTCCATTCTTCTCTTGGGATCTTGGGCATGCACACACACGTGCCTGGTGTGAGTTTAAACCACTGGGTCCGGGACTTGAACCACGATTGACTACATGGGAATCCAACAATGTAGCCATTATGCCATCTGCTGGTCTGTCTTTATTCTTTTATTAATCAATTGATTTAAGAAATGTGTTAGTGCCGATGATGTGGCAGGTTCTTAGACAGTGCAGTTAACAAGATTCCATTGCTAGTCGAGACTCAGAATCCAAATGACAATGGTGACGTATTGGCATTCATTGCAGGAAAGGATGTGGCCTGGCAAGAACATTAAAGTGAGGCTGTATTAAAGCTTTCTAGGGTATGTCAGAGCAAGAGCCAGGTTCTAGCTGTCATCTCAGAAGAGCATGGCAGGCCCCACTTTTCCACTTAGGTCGGGTCCCACTGACAGACCCATGGAACACCCAGGATCCATGGAGTCCAAAATAGTAACTTGGATGGAGTTCTTTATATTTTAAAAATATTTATTTATATTAAAATATTTTAAAGTATATTTATTTCATGAAAGTGAGAGAGAGCAAGATAGAAGGAGGGAGTGACAGGCCCCCTCACCAGGGTCTTACGCTGCAGCCCTCCCCCCAGCCTTCTTCCCAGTCAGCCAGAATCACAGGCACCAGTATGTGCCTGGCATGTCTAGGTCCACCTGGGAACTGAACCCCAATCTTCCAGCACTGCAGAGCAGCGTGCTACTACTGCACCATCCCGGCAGGGCCTAGAGTATTTTATATTGAAATAGTTTAACATTTTTTCTCTATGTAATTTTTTTTTTTTTTTTTTTGCTATAGGGTGTGTGTGCTCACCAGACAGACAGAAAGAGACAGAGAGACAGAAAGCGAGAAATCCCCCCCCAGGGGGGATGGTCACACCGCAATCCCTTCTCCTCCATTCTCCTCTCAGGATCTTGGGCACGCACGCACACGCGCCCAGCGTGAGTTTTAAGCCACCAGGTCCGGTGGTCGACTACATGGGAGTCCAGCGACATAGCCACTACTCTAACTGCTGGTCCCCTCTATGTACATTTTTATGCCAGAGGGTGCACACATGAGATCGAGAGAGCGTGCGCCACCTGCATGGTCCTGGTTATGCCACCACCCCTTTCCCTCCAATCCTCTATTCCATCAGACCCTGAACAACAGTTTTTCAAACTGCTAAGGCCAAGACTGAACCCTGGTTGGCCACGTGGGATCCAGCTTCCACTTGGCAGCTCGTAACCACTGTGCTATGGGGACAGCCCACATGTTCATATTTGCTGGTCATGTGTAACCAGCCTTAAGAGTGAAGCTCTCCAGGGGCTGTGGAGAGATCAGGTGTAAGTCACCACACTTGCTTCATCAATAAACAATGTTGACGAGCCGGAACAAGGCGTCCGCAAACTCCTCAGACTGTGGTTGGAAAGTAACACTACCCATCAGCACATTTCACGCCATGAGCAAGGACTCAGTGTTTCTGAGAATTAAGAAAATTCAGCAGGACAGCTCAGCTAACTCAAGGCCTGCCTAGCAGCTACTTCCAGGCCTGCGAAGGTCACCTCTCACAAGTACTCCCAGGGCTACGGCAGGACGTGAGGGGGACAGGGTCTTTGTCCTCATGCCACTAACGCAACGCAACTTTAGGCTTTCCAGTCATTCTCTCTGTTTTCTAACCTAGAAAACGTTAGCTTGGACTGAATAAAAGATATAATTTTTTTTCCTGCTCTAAATTTCCAAATATTAGGCTGTCAGAAAAATCAGAACACATTTTTTCAGAGAAAAAGAGAAAAATACATCATGACTTTTCTGATGACCTAGTAATGTCCTCAAGACCATCTGTAACAAATGAACATCCACTTTCACGTTCCCCGTAGAGTTACATTATCTCCTTACACGGAGACTAGTTATGAACTGACTCAGCACTCCGGCAATTGTAACAACGGTGCATTCCATAAACTCTTACTATTACCAGGGTTGACATGATCTGTTTTCTGATTGAAAACTGTATTGGTCTAATTTAGAGTGTTAATTCAAAGGTATTTTGTTAAACTCCACCTGTTATGAGAAATAATGTCAAACAAAATTGTATAGGCCAGTCCTATAGCGAAGTGCTTAAGGGAACTGAATCCTACATCTCTGAGTGAGGTTTGAATCCTGGCTTCAGTGGCTTGAAAAACATGCTGGGTGCATGTGTGTGGCCAAAATTCTTCCTTTTTAAAAAATAATTATTTAATTTTAATTTTATTAATTATTTTTAGCAGCTATTTTTTAAAGAACTATTTAACTTTATTCATTCATTCATTTATTTTTTATTTTTATTTTTAATTTGACCAGAGAGAGATGTGTGTGTGTATGAGAGAGAAAGTAAGAAAGCAAGCCACCAGATCTGGGACTTGAACTATGGTCGGCCATGTGGGAATGTCCAGTGTCTTAAACTCCATGCCACTTGCTGGTCCCCAATTTTATTTATTATTATTATTTTTTAATTTGACCAGAGAGAGATGTGTGTGTGTATGAGAGAGAAAGTAAGAAAGCAAGCCACCAGGTCTAGGACTTGAACTGTGTTTGGTCAGGTGGGAGTCGAGTGCCTTAAAACACCATGCCACCTGCCAGCCCCATTATTCTCCAAATTCTAACAGGATGAAGAAATGAATAAGTGATTGTGGCATGACCACTCCTTACTGAAGCTTGCTTTCTCCCTCTCTCTGTCTCTCTCTGGTGAGAGTGCATACCGTCTGGCAGTTAAAAATGTGCAAGAATGAACTATTGTAGCCTTGATCCTAGGAGTAGTTAGCAAAAACCTCCTGAGTTAGGAGTCAGCAAAGAGGGGCTGGGAGGGGCAGGTCACGATCACAGTGCATTGTGGATCTCTCCCTTTGAATTGGTCTACACCAGTGCACCAACTGGGCACCTTCTGGTTTGACCATTTCCCCAGATGACCAATATTTCTTTTGTAATTCTCTTTTTTCCTTTTTAAAAGTTTAAAACAATTTGTTCATGATATATACATACATCCACATGAGGTGGGGGGCACATTCGGGAGCTTGTCAAGCTGTGACCCCCTTGCCCCAGCCCTCCAGCTCTTCAGAATCCTGCTATCAGCTCAACCTGGGGATCTGAAACTGCAGTAGGCCATGTGGCTTCCAGCACTGTTGTCTCAGATGCTATGAACTATGCCACTTGGCTGGGCCTAAATTTTTTTAAAGTTTATTTTTTCTTCTAAGATTTTATACACACACACACACACACACACACACACACACCCCAGTAGGTTCTTGATGTGGTGGTGCTCCCCAGCCTCAGCTAGCCGGAGATCGTGGGAACGTGTGTGGTGTACTCAGGGAGGTCTCTGGAAACAAACCTAGAACCTTTCCATGCGGGTCAGCCTCAGAGTGTTGTGTTGTGGTTAACTATTATGCCCCTGGACAGCCCTCCATTTCAGAATATTTTTGTGTTCATTTTTGCTCCTCCAACTTTTTATCTCTTAGGTAAGACGTAAAGTGTAATACTTAAGAGAATCAGTTTCAGAAGTGAGCCTGTCTTGTTGAAATTCTTGCTCTGCCTTTTTATCCATTTACCCATCTACCCAGCCAGTCATCCACCCATCTCCTACCCAGTCACTTACCTATCCAATCATCCACTACTTACCTACCTGCCTACCCAGTCACCTACAATCCATCCAGTTACCCACCTACCTATCTAATCCTGCACACAAGTTTATGAAGCTTCTGCTATGGGCCTGGCACTGTGCAGGTACTGGACATGCAATAGGAGACGCAGAGGAATCTCTCTGACCTCACAGTTTAGTGACCCTCATAGGTTGCCTGTGACCCTGCATGAGTTCATCAGCCCCTATAAATATCAGAGGTTCTGAAGAGAAAATGTGTATGTTGGGTTTAACACAGTGTCTGGAAAGTAGCGATTGCCATTCTGGAATAACTGTAATGTCCCCTTTCTGAGATATGCTCAAGAAAGGGAGTCTGAAGCAGAAGTGGTAAGGTAGGGCTTAAGACGTGGGAAGAATTCTTAAATTGTCAGGAGGGAATGGATTTTTTTTAAAAGAATATTTATTTATTTATTTATTTATTTATTTATTATTTTAAAAAATTATGATAGGGCACATGTGTTCACCAGAGAGAGAGAGAGATTGAGAGAGAGAGAGGGAGAAAGCAAGCTGCCAGGTCCAGGACTCAAACCGTGGTCGGCCATGTGGGAGGCCATCGCCTCAACCACCATGCCACCTACTGACCCAAGAGAATGGATTTTAACAGTAAGGAGAGATGGAACATGTGGCTAATAGGAGGTGAGGGAAATGGAAGAGAAGGCAAGAGACTTAATATTGAAGTGCAAGCTGAGGGCCGATCTCATCTGAGCCGTCAGAGACTTGGAGAAGTGTAAATGACAAGAACAGCTGTTCTAAAAGTGTGAGACTGAAAACAACCACAGCAACAGAGAACCCATGAAACTGATCTTGGCCATTCAGTGTGGAGCCTGGGTTAAATCTTTATAGCTGAGCTACTGAGCTATTTATTTTCCCACCTCAAATACAGCTACTTTTCAGAACCCTAGGAGGGAAAAAAAGAAATGTTACGTTTCCTCTTCACACATTTGAGCACAGTGAAGTAAAATGTCAATGACCCGCTCTCTCAAGTAACGGAAGTATTTTTGTTTTACTTTTCTTTGTTGATTAATAGCACAGACCTTCTAGCTGGGGTTTGTTTCCAATGCACGTGTGAGCACGTGTGTGTCTGTTCAGACAGAGGAGGGAGAAAGACAGACAGACAAAGACACACATCACCCACCTATGAGGGGTGTTCTGGGCTCTGAGGACATTCAGCCCCGTGTTCTCTGTATTTCCATGTCTATATTGGAGTCCCCTGATAATTGTTGATGTTCAGAAAGGCCCCAGAGGCCCCTTAAGAGTCTTATCAAATATATTATATTATGTTCACAGAACAGGATTCACTTGCGAATAAAAGCTAAAAAGAGAATGATTAGGGAGCTTTTCCAAAGGACTGAAAACCCTGGGGAAAGGACCAAGTGGCAGGAACAGCTTTAAGAGCGTCTTTGCTACTTAGTACGTCGTGTCCTTGGATTAACTGGATCCAAGATACCCCAAAGGTTCGATGAAGGACTGAATGAAAACGTTTCTCTCTCTGACCTCAATATCTACATCTGTAGAATAAGGTCTGGAATTAGAAGATCTTCACTGAAGGTCATCTAACATCCCATGATCTTCCCCAGCAATTGGAAACCCTCTGTGAGCTACTTCCTTTTCTTTCTTTTTCTTTTTCTTTTTTTTTTTTTTTTTTGAGAGGTTTTTGCCATAGGGTGTGTGCGCTCCCCGGAAGGACAGAGAGAGAGAAAGCGAGAAATCACCCCCCGGGGGGGATGGCCACACTGCAATCCCTTCTCCTCCATTCTCCTCTCAGGATCCTGGTCACGCATGCACATGCGCCTGGCATGAGTCTAAGCCACCGGGTCTGGGACTCAAACTGCAGTCGACTACATGGGAGTCCAACAACATAACCGTTATGCTACTTCCTTTTCTATGAGTTAAAATTATTCCATGCCTCACCATCTTACTTTAGATAGATGTGAAACCTTTTTCTTATAGTTTAAATTTCATATCTATCCATCTACCCATCTATCTATCTATCCATCTTCCATCTGTCTATCTGTATCTATCTATCCATCTATCCTCTATCTATCTATATCTATCATCAATCAATCAATCAATCAATCAATCATTTGTCTATATAGATATAGATATACTTTTTCTCCTTTGGCCCATGAGATGAAACTAAGCATGAATTGCTATACTTAAAAAAATTTTTTTTAGAGGTTTTTTCCTATAGAGCACGTGTGCTTGCCAGAAAGACAGAGAGAGACCGAGAGATAGAAAGGGAGAAATCACCCCCCAGGGGAGTTGGCCAGGCTGCAATCCCTTCTCCTCCATTCTCCTCTTGGGATCTTGGGAATGCACACACATGCGCCTGGTGTGAGTTTAAGCCACCGGATCCAGGACATGAACTGCGGTCAACTACATGGGAGTCCAGTAACATAGCAATTACGCTAACTGCTGGTCCCGAATTGTTATACTTTTTGCCTTTACTGGAGGGACTATAAAGGACTAAGGTCATTTGATGGTTACATTTCTCCTTTCGAGAATCCAGAACCTCATGCTGGCTGTGGTCCTGTTTATGCAGGCCCATATTCTGCTAAAGTTGCTTCATCACTACCTGCTTTGCATTAAGCCATTATGCCGTACGGGAGAGGTTATAGGTTTTAGAGTCCGAATATCTAGGCTTAAGACACAGGTGCAACTGATTAGCTGTGTATCCTTGAGTGAGTTAACTAATTTCTCTGTCCTCAGTTTTACCAGCGGTGAAATAGTCTAGTCATATCCATCTTAGAGGGTTGTTGGAGTTTTCAAAAGTTTAAAAATCTCTTATTAAATATAATGAACAAGACAAATATTAATAATGAATGAAGATGACCATGGTTTCATTCTCTATTAAATATCCCACCTTCCACAAAACAACAGGAGATCCAGGATTATTATTGAAAGATATGAAGGACAAGGGAAAATAGGGGGTGGAGGATACTTTGTCCCTGTTTTATAGATAGATACATGAAGGCACAGGCGCTAACTAAGCATTCACAGCCTTACAAGTAGCGGCATCCTGGGGCTGGGGACAAACTGCCCTGACCTTCGCCTCATTCCACCGTCTCCCATTTCCTCAGAGATACTTTTTATTAACTCATAGCAATCAGGTCCAGAGCTAACGAACGTCTCGGCCTTTAGGAACGGTCAGGATATGGTTATTACCACACAGCAGGAAATACCTTATTCTTTTCATCTAAATCATGGAACGTGTGCGAAGACATTATTAGACGTTGTGGTGATGTTTTTTTGTAACCTGAACCATCTCACCATGAACCACAAACATTTTGCTTTGCTACCAGGCTCAGCTTCCTGTCTTGGCGTCTTTCCATTGGCCTGACAGTAAAACACGGGGCTATTTGGATTTGCTACTGCTACAGCGATTAGGTTTCAGGTGTATAGCTTATTTCTTCAAGTCATTGTACTTAGTTTCTTCTCCTATCTCCATTTGCGATAAACAAGCATACAATTTATCTTGGTTATTTTGGCTAACGTGGTCTCTAGAAACATTTTGGGCACATACTTCTTTGGCCTATGCTAGGGACAATTTGTATATGCTTGTTTTATATATCTTCCTTAATTTGTTTGAATAGATATTAGATCAGCTCTAAGCCCTTTGGAAGTATTACAAACAACCAAATAGATGCTTATATAGTAAATGTAAAAATTGAACAGATATTTATATATTGTGATTTTTTTTTTAGTCACTTAGTGTATGCTGCTGTTTTTTAAAAGAGTATAGTGAAATGGTAGTGAACAAGTGAGTACTTATCCTATTTGGGGATAAAAACAAAAGAAAAAATAAAAGAAACCCTTGTATGTTATTGGCTTTTCTATTAGGTGATAATCTTGTTCATATCTTTTAAAGAATCAACCTTTTTTTCTCACCTCAAATCTTAATTTTTGAGAAATGTAAAGAATCAGTGAATATAACTTTGGCCATTTATAAATACTTCAGAAATATGTTTAATTTAGAGCCCGTTGTACTTACACAGGTGGAAGAATGCTACTGTGCAACACTGAGACATGTGGGAAGGCCCTGGGTTCAGTTCCTGGGTCCACCTGAACACACTGGGCATTTCTGTGGGTGGGCCCATGATCCTGGCAGCTGGAAAGGCCTGGGGGTTGGGGGAGGTTATGATGTGACAAGACCCTGACAGGGATCTCTCTCTCTCTTTCATGGAAGAAAGAATACTTTTAAAAAAGTATATTTAATATACTGGGTCATTGGAAAAGTCATGATATATTTTTTTATGCTTTTCTACACAAAAATGCATCGTGACTTTTCAGATGACCCAATATATTCAAACATTAATTCAGCAATATGTATTGTATGTTCAACATTGACTATATTAATGACAACTGCCTTGTTGACTGACCAAAAAAAAAGTTTTAATGTTACCCCAAACAAATATGCCTCTATAAATACTCCAGTGTAGCTGAGAATCAAGGTTTGGGGCTCGTACTGTACTTTTTGCGGTACAGTCAGCATAATTAACAGGTTCTTTGGTGAACTTTTGTTGTTGTTACTCATTTTAATATAATTAAACTATGAATGACAATAATTTGTCAGAGACTCTATGTTTAATATAGTCTCATATGTCATGGCTAACTTATGAATTAAGACGTCACTAATTGCCTCTTCTCTGTATCCCTCGAATTGATCGATATGTATGTATATTGTATATATGAGGATGGCTCTTCAAAAAGTTAATAGAGAATGTAAAATATGAAAAGACTATGCATGAATTTCAAATACTTTTTGTACCAAAGTAAACTCATACTTGAATTAAGGTAGGGCTTAAGACGTGGGAAGAATTCTTAAATTGTCAGGAGGGAATGGATTTTTTTTAAAAGAATATTTATTTATTTATTTATTTATTTATTTATTATTTTAAAAAATTATGATAGGGCACATGTGTTCACCAGAGAGAGAGAGAGATTGAGAGAGAGAGAGGGAGAAAGCAAGCTGCCAGGTCCAGGACTCAAACCGTGGTCGGCCATGTGGGAGGCCATCGCCTCAACCACCATGCCACCTACTGACCCAAGAGAATGGATTTTAACAGTAAGGAGAGATGGAACATGTGGCTAATAGGAGGTGAGGGAAATGGAAGAGAAGGCAAGAGACTTAATATTGAAGTGCAAGCTGAGGGCCGATCTCATCTGAGCCGTCAGAGACTTGGAGAAGTGTAAATGACAAGAACAGCTGTTCTAAAAGTGTGAGACTGAAAACAACCACAGCAACAGAGAACCCATGAAACTGATCTTGGCCATTCAGTGTGGAGCCTGGGTTAAATCTTTATAGCTGAGCTACTGAGCTATTTATTTTCCCACCTCAAATACAGCTACTTTTCAGAACCCTAGGAGGGAAAAAAAGAAATGTTACGTTTCCTCTTCACACATTTGAGCACAGTGAAGTAAAATGTCAATGACCCGCTCTCTCAAGTAACGGAAGTATTTTTGTTTTACTTTTCTTTGTTGATTAATAGCACAGACCTTCTAGCTGGGGTTTGTTTCCAATGCACGTGTGAGCACGTGTGTGTCTGTTCAGACAGAGGAGGGAGAAAGACAGACAGACAAAGACACACATCACCCACCTATGAGGGGTGTTCTGGGCTCTGAGGACATTCAGCCCCGTGTTCTCTGTATTTCCATGTCTATATTGGAGTCCCCTGATAATTGTTGATGTTCAGAAAGGCCCCAGAGGCCCCTTAAGAGTCTTATCAAATATATTATATTATGTTCACAGAACAGGATTCACTTGCGAATAAAAGCTAAAAAGAGAATGATTAGGGAGCTTTTCCAAAGGACTGAAAACCCTGGGGAAAGGACCAAGTGGCAGGAACAGCTTTAAGAGCGTCTTTGCTACTTAGTACGTCGTGTCCTTGGATTAACTGGATCCAAGATACCCCAAAGGTTCGATGAAGGACTGAATGAAAACGTTTCTCTCTCTGACCTCAATATCTACATCTGTAGAATAAGGTCTGGAATTAGAAGATCTTCACTGAAGGTCATCTAACATCCCATGATCTTCCCCAGCAATTGGAAACCCTCTGTGAGCTACTTCCTTTTCTTTCTTTTTCTTTTTCTTTTTTTTTTTTTTTTGAGAGGTTTTTGCCATAGGGTGTGTGCGCTGACCGGAAGGACGGAGAGAGAGAAAGCGAGAAATCACCCCCCGGGGGGGATGGCCACACTGCAATCCCTTCTCCTCCATTCTCCTCTCAGGATCCTGGTCACGCATGCACATGCGCCTGGCATGAGTCTAAGCCACCGGGTCTGGGACTCAAACTGCAGTCGACTACATGGGAGTCCAACAACATAACCGTTATGCTACTTCCTTTTCTATGAGTTAAAATTATTCCATGCCTCACCATCTTACTTTAGATAGATGTGAAACCTTTTTCTTATAGTTTAAATTTCATATCTATCCATCTACCCATCTATCTATCTATCCATCTTCCATCTGTCTATCTGTATCTATCTATCCATCTATCCTCTATCTATCTATATCTATCATCAATCAATCAATCAATCAATCAATCATTTGTCTATATAGATATAGATATACTTTTTCTCCTTTGGCCCATGAGATGAAACTAAGCATGAATTGCTATACTTAAAAAAATTTTTTTTAGAGGTTTTTTCCTATAGAGCACGTGTGCTTGCCAGAAAGACAGAGAGAGACCGAGAGATAGAAAGGGAGAAATCACCCCCCAGGGGAGTTGGCCAGGCTGCAATCCCTTCTCCTCCATTCTCCTCTTGGGATCTTGGGAATGCACACACATGCGCCTGGTGTGAGTTTAAGCCACCGGATCCAGGACATGAACTGCGGTCAACTACATGGGAGTCCAGTAACATAGCAATTACGCTAACTGCTGGTCCCGAATTGTTATACTTTTTGCCTTTACTGGAGGGACTATAAAGGACTAAGGTCATTTGATGGTTACATTTCTCCTTTCGAGAATCCAGAACCTCATGCTGGCTGTGGTCCTGTTTATGCAGGCCCATATTCTGCTAAAGTTGCTTCATCACTACCTGCTTTGCATTAAGCCATTATGCCGTACGGGAGAGGTTATAGGTTTTAGAGTCCGAATATCTAGGCTTAAGACACAGGTGCAACTGATTAGCTGTGTATCCTTGAGTGAGTTAACTAATTTCTCTGTCCTCAGTTTTACCAGCGGTGAAATAGTCTAGTCATATCCATCTTAGAGGGTTGTTGGAGTTTTCAAAAGTTTAAAAATCTCTTATTAAATATAATGAACAAGACAAATATTAATAATGAATGAAGATGACCATGGTTTCATTCTCTATTAAATATCCCACCTTCCACAAAACAACAGGAGATCCAGGATTATTATTGAAAGATATGAAGGACAAGGGAAAATAGGGGGTGGAGGATACTTTGTCCCTGTTTTATAGATAGATACATGAAGGCACAGGCGCTAACTAAGCATTCACAGCCTTACAAGTAGCGGCATCCTGGGGCTGGGGACAAACTGCCCTGACCTTCGCCTCATTCCACCGTCTCCCATTTCCTCAGAGATACTTTTTATTAACTCATAGCAATCAGGTCCAGAGCTAACGAACGTCTCGGCCTTTAGGAACGGTCAGGATATGGTTATTACCACACAGCAGGAAATACCTTATTCTTTTCATCTAAATCATGGAACGTGTGCGAAGACATTATTAGACGTTGTGGTGATGTTTTTTTGTAACCTGAACCATCTCACCATGAACCACAAACATTTTGCTTTGCTACCAGGCTCAGCTTCCTGTCTTGGCGTCTTTCCATTGGCCTGACAGTAAAACACGGGGCTATTTGGATTTGCTACTGCTACAGCGATTAGGTTTCAGGTGTATAGCTTATTTCTTCAAGTCATTGTACTTAGTTTCTTCTCCTATCTCCATTTGCGATAAACAAGCATACAATTTATCTTGGTTATTTTGGCTAACGTGGTCTCTAGAAACATTTTGGGCACATACTTCTTTGGCCTATGCTAGGGACAATTTGTATATGCTTGTTTTATATATCTTCCTTAATTTGTTTGAATAGATATTAGATCAGCTCTAAGCCCTTTGGAAGTATTACAAACAACCAAATAGATGCTTATATAGTAAATGTAAAAATTGAACAGATATTTATATATTGTGATTTTTTTTTTAGTCACTTAGTGTATGCTGCTGTTTTTTAAAAGAGTATAGTGAAATGGTAGTGAACAAGTGAGTACTTATCCTATTTGGGGATAAAAACAAAAGAAAAAATAAAAGAAACCCTTGTATGTTATTGGCTTTTCTATTAGGTGATAATCTTGTTCATATCTTTTAAAGAATCAACCTTTTTTTCTCACCTCAAATCTTAATTTTTGAGAAATGTAAAGAATCAGTGAATATAACTTTGGCCATTTATAAATACTTCAGAAATATGTTTAATTTAGAGCCCGTTGTACTTACACAGGTGGAAGAATGCTACTGTGCAACACTGAGACATGTGGGAAGGCCCTGGGTTCAGTTCCTGGGTCCACCTGAACACACTGGGCATTTCTGTGGGTGGGCCCATGATCCTGGCAGCTGGAAAGGCCTGGGGGTTGGGGGAGGTTATGATGTGACAAGACCCTGACAGGGATCTCTCTCTCTCTTTCATGGAAGAAAGAATACTTTTAAAAAAGTATATTTAATATACTGGGTCATTGGAAAAGTCATGATATATTTTTTTATGCTTTTCTACACAAAAATGCATCGTGACTTTTCAGATGACCCAATATATTCAAACATTAATTCAGCAATATGTATTGTATGTTCAACATTGACTATATTAATGACAACTGCCTTGTTGACTGACCAAAAAAAAAGTTTTAATGTTACCCCAAACAAATATGCCTCTATAAATACTCCAGTGTAGCTGAGAATCAAGGTTTGGGGCTCGTACTGTACTTTTTGCGGTACAGTCAGCATAATTAACAGGTTCTTTGGTGAACTTTTGTTGTTGTTACTCATTTTAATATAATTAAACTATGAATGACAATAATTTGTCAGAGACTCTATGTTTAATATAGTCTCATATGTCATGGCTAACTTATGAATTAAGACGTCACTAATTGCCTCTTCTCTGTATCCCTCGAATTGATCGATATGTATGTATATTGTATATATGAGGATGGCTCTTCAAAAAGTTAATAGAGAATGTAAAATATGAAAAGACTATGCATGAATTTCAAATACTTTTTGTACCAAAGTAAACTCATACTTGAATTCCAGTTTTCCACAAACATTTTTTTTAAGGTTTTTGCTATAGAGCTTGTGCTCTTGTCAGAGAGAAACAGAGAGACAGTGAGAAGAAAAGTGAATCACCCTTCAAAAGGGATGGCCATGCCACAATCCCTCTCCTCCATTCTTCTCCTGGGATTTTGGGCATGCACACACATGTGCCTGGAGTGATTTTCAAGCAACTGGGTCTGGGGCTTGAACTGCGACAGGCCATGTGGGAGTCAAGTGCCTTAACCACCATGCCACCTGCTGGCCCCTCCATAAACTTTCTGATGTCACTTCATATTTGTATCTTAATGTATTGTGCTGCCATAGTACAAATAGCTGATTGGGAGTGGCCAACAGGTGGCGTGGTGGTTAAAGGTGCTGAATTCCCACATGGCTGACTGCAGTTTGAGTCCTGGACCTGGCAGCTTGCTCTCCTGCTTTATCTTCCTCTCTCTCTCTCTGGTCAAATTAATAATAATAATAATAACAAATGGAATAAATAATTCTTTAAATAGCTGCCTAATTCATAAGAGAAGAGGTTTATTTGGCTCATGATTTTGGTGGACGAAAAATGCAAAGGCTGGCATCTGATCAGCCTCTGGTGCTATGTCACAAGTTAGTTAGTAGAAATGGAAAAGAAGGCAGGAGTGTGCAAAGAGAGAACACTTCCTATGGGCAGCCATCTTGCCTTTATAACAACTTGTTCTACCAGGAGCTAACCCATTTCTGCCAGAGTGAGAACTCAGCCCCCCTCATTAGTCTATTCCTAAGTGCAATGTCTCCAATTCAAATACTGCACACCAGGCTTCATCCCCTGAAGGTCTCACCACTTCTCAGTGCCATTACACTTGGGACCAGCACATGAACTTTTGGGGCATGAACCACATCCAAAACATAGCAAGATGTACGCAGGAAGGACTTCAAATGTTTGTGGAAAAATGAAATTAAAGTATGAGTTTATTTGGGCACAAAATTTTAAAAATATCTATGCATAGTTTTTCATAATACATGTTTTCCATGAATTCTTTGAAGCCTTGTCATACTCACTCACATGCGATACATACATGTATGCATACATTTTTATACACACACACGTCATACATACATTAACAAATTTCCTGTTTTTAATTACTTTTATTTATTCATTCATTTATTTTAATTTGGCCAGTGAGAGAGAGAGAGACAGAGAGAGAGAGAGAGAGAGTGAGAGAGAGAGAAAGTGAGAAATTAAGTCACCAGCTCCAGGACTCGAACCATGGTTGGCCATGGGTGAGTGTTCAGTGCCTTAACTACTGTGCCATCTGCTGATCCCCTTTCCTTTTTTATTTGTCTTGAAGTTTTGAGTTTGTTTTAGGAGATGGTGTAACTAATTGAAGAAATAAATAAGAGTTAAAAGACTAGATTTCAGTTTTACAAGGAATAATGGAGTTGGAAATTAGGTGACAGATTTCTCATTTCAGGCCTGAAAGAGCTTTGGCTTTGAGATCAGATTGTGTTCTATTAGCTTTGTGATAAAGGGCAGGGATATAATTCACATGTCTTTGTTTCTTATCCATAAAATTGGGATAAACAGTAATTCATCTCAAGGCAAAAGATTAAGCAAAAATAACTGTAAGTAGTTTAAGACTTAAAAGTAATCTACAAATTTATCATAATTATTGTCACTTTATTTTCCCAAAGCCTGTTCCCTTTTTTGTATAACCAAATAATACCTGTTCACAGAGCTGCTGTATTGATCAATTAAATCATTGATTTAAATGTGCTTTGAAAACCTGTAAGGGTTTATTTCTGTCATGATTTTAGTTCGTTGCTAACTTTGGTTGAAGTAGAAGTCAGCTTGCTCTAACATAAACACATCAAGCCTTGATTTTTGTTTGCTTTTTGTTCTTACTATGGGGTGCATGCGCTTTCTGGAGAGAAACAGAGAGAGACAGAGAGAGTGGGAAAGTGAGAACACCCCCCAGGGGGAATGGCCACGCCACAGTCTCTTCTCATTCTCCTCATTTGGGGAATGCACACACATGCCCAGTGTGAGTCCCTCCCCCCCCAGAGTGTGTGTGCTTGCCAGAGAGAGAGAGACAGAGAGAGATACAAGGAGGGAAAGTGAGAAATCACCCTCCTAGCAGGGATGACCAAGCTGCAATCCTTTCTCCTTCATTGTCCTCTCAGAATTTGGGGCACACACATGTGGGCCTGGCATGATTTTCAAGTCTCTGGGTCTGGACCTCAAACTGTGGTCAGCCATGTGGGTATCCAGTGCCTTAACCACTATGCCACTTATTGGTTCCCACCCAATGTGTTTTTCTTTTTCTCTGTCTCCTCCCTTCTTCCCTCCCTCCCTTTTTCCCCCTCTCTCTCTCTCTGTCTGTCTTTCTGGAGAGATTTTTGCTATAGAGTGCATGTGCTCACCCAGTATCCTGAGGGGATAACAGAGGAGAAGAGGCTGGGAAATGTAGTCTGTATTCCAGATAGCCAGACGCCAACCTATTGTTCTAGAGTAGGATTCTTGGACCAAACTCAGCCTGCTGCCTGTTTTTGTGAATGAAACTATACTGGAACATAGTTGTGCCCCTTTGTTTACATATGTCTATGACATTTAGCATTACAGCAGCAGAGGTAGCTGTAACAAGCAACATAAAATAAAAACCAGGTACTATATAGCCTTTTACAGAAAAGCTTGCTGGTCCCTGCTCTAGAAGAAGGACTAGTCATTGAGGGATGAGTAGCCATCTTTGCCCCAGCTCCCTTCCAAATTCTATGACTCTGTGATAATACACAGCAAACAAAAAAAAACCCCTGGGGTGATTTCCATATGATACAGGAATACCTTTGAAAATGTTAGTAAATATTAAACCGTGAAGTTCTTCTTGCTCTGAGAGGCCAGTACCTGAGTTGTGCATGTTACACTGACTTCTTTTTGTTCCATCCGCTGTTCAGTTGTGTTGAGGGCTGTGTTCAGTTCCAGTCCAGTTGTTTAAGACCTCAGCTTCTCTTCTTCATTGTGGCAAAGCCAGCTGCTCTTGCATAGCCTTCATTTTGGTAGAAATGAAAACATGAAAAGGTTCTTGTCTACCTTTGAAAACTTCATGTTCATGGTTTATGTATTTTTTGTTTTGAGAACAAGAAGGAGGAAGAGTGAGAGAGCGAGAGAGTATGGCCACCTCTAGCAGTGGTTTGGATGCTCGGATTTACTGCCAGCCTCAGCCAGCCTCAGATCAGGAGCAAAAGTGTGATGAGGATGTTCACGGAGGTTTCTGGATACAAACCCAGAACGAAGGCTGTTGATTGTGGTGACACCCTCATGTAATATCTGCTGGTGAACCAGCGGTCATTACACTGTGAGATGAGCCCATGGCTATTATTTAGCGCGTGCATTACATTTATAGTTGCTACACTGTGTTTTCTTCCTTTGCTGGTTGCATTTGTCTTTGGGGTTACATTTAGAATATTTATTTATTATATCTACTCATTCTTAGAGCTTTTCAAGTTTTTTTTTCTTTCTCTCCAAGTTTATTTACTCTATTACTTTTATGAAAGAGAGAGAGAGACACACACACACAGAAAGAAACCGGTACCAACAACAGGATCCTGTCGTGTTTGGATCCCTCTCCCAGCCTTCCAGCCAGCCTGCAGCATCTGCTTGCACCCTGCATGTTTCCGAATGACTCAGGATCTAAACCCTGATTGGCCGTGTGGCTCCAGTATTGCAGACTGGTATCCCATCACCTGCACCATCATGGCTGGACCTCAAGTTATATTACTGTCTTTCAACAAAAAGCTTTATCTGAGAATATGCAAATCTATTATTTAAAACCAAGAATAAATATGATCTGAACAGTAAGAGAAGGAGACTATTGTTTTGCTGTTGTATTTAGAGATGGGTCAGTTTGTGAAGCCATGGGGGACTTTATGTCTTAGTTTATTGTTGTGTTGCTGTAACAGAATACCTGAGACTAGGTAAGTATCATACTCATTTTTTTTTTTTGGTGAGTTTTTCATAGTTTTCTTTGTAGAGGTTTTTCACTTATTTGGTTAGGTTTATGCCTACGTATCTTATTATTATTTTTTTGTGGGTGGCTATTGTTAACAGGATTGTTTTCTTCAGTTCTGCCTCAGTCTGTTCATTGTTGGAGTATTCATGTGCCATAGATTTTTGTGTATTGATTTTGTTGCCTGCCACTTAACTGAATTAATTTATCACTTCTGAAAGTTTTTTCATGGATTCTTTTTAATTTTCTATGTATGTAATCATGTCATCTGCAATAGGAACAAATTCACTTCTTTTTCCTATTCAAATGCTTTTTATTTGTCTCTCTTATCTGATTGCATTGGCAGACTTTCAGCACTATATTGAAAAGGAGTGGATAAAGTGAACTACCTTATCTTGTTCCAGTTTTTAGTGGGAGAGCTTCGAGCTTTCTCCCACTCAGTATGATGTTGGCTATGAGCTTGCCATATGTGGGTTTTATTGTGTCGAGAAGTGTCCCTCCTATACCTATCTGGCTGAGAGTCTTAGTCATGATGGGATGTATCTTATCAAACACTTGTTCTGCATTAATTGATATGATTGTACGGTTTTTATCTTTCCTTCTGTTAATGTGATGTGTTACATTTATTGTTTTGTGTATGTTGAACCATCCTTGCATCCCTGGGATAAAGCCTGCCTCGTCATGGTGTATAATTGTTTTGCTTGTTTGTTCGCTACAGGGTGCATGAACTTGCCATAAAGATAGAGAGAGAGACAGACAGAGAGAAGGAAAGTGATGAATCACTCCCCAGGGCAGTGACCATGCTGCTACCCCTTCTCTGTTTTCCTCTCAGGATTTTGGGTGAATGCTCTCAGCATGTTTTTCAAGTTGCTGGATCTGGGACTTGAACTACAGTCAGTCATGTGGAGTCCAGCTACCCTAACCTTTATGCCTCCTGCTGGCCCATGATGTATAATCTTTTTAATGTGCTGTTGGATTCAATTTGGTAACATATTACTGAGGATTTTTGTGCCCATATTCATCAGGGATATTGGTCTATAATGTTCTTTTCTTTTTCTTTTTTTTTTTTTGTTTTGTTATGTCCTCGTCTGCTTTTGGTATTATGTTAGTAGAGGCTTCATAGAATTAGTTTGGAAATGCTTCTGGATTTTTAGAAATAGGTTGCAAAGAATTGGCATGAACTCTTTTTTTTTTTTTTTTTGAGAGGTTTTTGCTATAGGGCTCGTGCGCTCGCCAGAAAGACAGAGAGAGACAGAGAGACAGAAAGTGAGAAATCACCCCCCAGGGGGGATGGCCATGCTGCAATCCCTTCTTCACTCTCCTCTCAGGATTTTGGGCACACATGTGAATTTTAAGTTGCTGGGTCCAGGATCCAAACTGTGGTTGGCCATGTGGGAGTCCAGTGACATGATCATTACACTATCGGCTGGTCCCTTAATAAATCTTTTTACTTTATTCTTTTTCTTTTTTGGTTGTCTTTTTTTTTTTTTTCCTTTTAAAATTTTTTAAATTTACATTCATTCACTGTATATCATTACAGCATACAAAATGAATTTTCCCATACAGAATACACTGACTATTGGCCCAATCAAAGATATAACCATACCTATTATCTTTAACAGATAATTTTCCATTTTGTGTTCCTTTAGTGTTTCTTTCTTTTTTCCCCCTTGATTTTTTTTCACTCATCCTCTGACATTTCCCAGCTTCTTCCATTTCCCACCCTTCTCTCTGGTGTCCATAGTTGCTCACTGTGCCTTTATATTGCCCAATATTTCAGTTTCTGCCATAGAGTGCAGACACTTGGTATATATTAAGTGGGGACATAAATGCCTCTCTTTCATGGTCTGTCTTGCTTCACTTAAGAGTAAGTCTTCCATATTAGTCCACTTTCTATCAAATGCTAGTATCTCAATGTTTTTTATGGCTGAGTAGTATTTTGTTGTGTATATGTGCCATGTCTTTTCAATCCATTCACCCATTCATGGACATCTGGGTTGTTCCATGTCTTAGCAATTATAAATAATGCTGCAATAAACATGGATATGTAAGTGTTTTTCTGATTGAGTGTATTCCTATTCTTTGGGTAGATAGCCAGGAGTGGAATTGCTGGATCATATGGTAGTTCTATTTGTAGGGCTTTGAGGAATCTCAATATTGTTCTCCACAGTGGCTGTACTAATTTACATTCCCACCAACAGTGTAGGAGAGTTTCCTTTTCTCCACAGCCTTGCCAGCATTTATCATTCTTAATTTTATTCTTGATTTCTTAGTAGTTGTTTTTTTTTTAAAAGAATTATTTCTCATTCTTCAATTTGATCAGAGAGAGACAGATAGACAGAGAGGGAGAGTGAGAAAGCAAGCTGCCAGGTCCAGGACTCAAACTGTGGTCGGCCCTGTGGGAGTCCAGTTCCTTAACCACTACTCCTCCTACCAGCCCCATGAGAAAGGTTTTTTTTTCTTTTTGGAGAGGTTTTTGCTATAGGGCATGTGTGCTCGCCAGGCAGACAGAGAGAGACATAGAGACAGAAAGCGAGAAATCACCCCCCAGGGGGGATGGCCACGCCGCAATCCCTTCTCCTCCATTCTCCTCTCAGGATCTTAGGCACGCACGCACACACGCCCGGCATGAGTTTAAGCCACCGGTCCGGGACTTGAACCGCGGTTGACTATGTGGGAGTCCAGCGACATGCCATTACACTAACTGCTGGTCCTGATTTCTTAGTAGTTTTGAAGTTGTCCAGGAGTATATTGTTTAGTTCCATATTTTTGTATGTGACAAATGCTCTGGTGCTATGTCACAACATGGCAGAGAGAAGCAGGAAGGTCACTGGGTGCATACAAAGACACTGAGAGCAGTAATCTTACTTATATATCTACGTGCTCTTACGGGAATTAATTAGTGGCAACTCGCTCTCCTCCTGGAGACAGCATTAATTATTCAAGAAATCTACTCCTTGTCCCAAGTACCTCCCACTAGGCTCTGCTTCCCAATGCTGCCTCACTGGGTACTAGATTATAGCATAGGCATACTTGATACACAACACTCAAATCATGAGACTCATCTGTTTCCTTTCTAATGGTTTATACCCAATGGATCAATGGATGCCTTCACCTTTTTTTTTTTTTTTAATAGAGAGAGACTTTTGCTATAGGGGGCTTGTACTTGCCCGAGCGGCAAAGAGACAAAAAAGTGAGAAATCACCCCCTGGGGGATGGTCATGCCACAATCCCTTCTCTTCCATTCTCCTCTTGGGATTTTGGGCATGCACACACACACACATCCCAGCATGAGTTTTAAGCTGCTGGATTTGGGACTCGAACCGTGGTTGACTACATGGGAGTTCAGCAGCGTAACCATTATGCCATCTGCTGGTCTGGTCCCCCAATGGTTCTCCCCAGGGGTTTTTTTTTTTTTTTTTTTTTTTTTTAGAGTTTATTTTTGCTATAGGGCACGTGTGCTTGCCGGACAGAGAGAGACAGAGAGACAGAAAGCGAGAAATCACCCCCTCAGGGGGGATGGCCACACCACAATCCCGTCTCCTCCATTCTCCTCTCAGGATCTTGGGCACGCACGCACATGTGCTTGGCGTGAGTTTTAAGCTACCGGGTCCGGGACTTGAACTGCAGTCGACTATGTGGGAGTCCAGCGACATAGCCATTTCGCTAACTGCTGGTCCCCCAATGGTTGCTTTTCACAAGGTTGATTATTAATGGATTTCTGAAACCTAAATTCTCAGTAGGGTTGGTATTCTCTATAGGTGCTTTCTATTCAGTTTCTAGGGCTTATGCCTATTTGTAAAACTTCTCTTGTGGATTTCAAATAAACTAATATTTTAAGGTCATACTTAATGGTGACTGGATGTTTTCTGTTTAAGATCAGGAATAAGACAAGGATGTCTGTTCTTGTTACTTCTATTAACCATTGCACTGGAGATTGTTGCCAAGGCAATTAGGCCAGAATGTGAAATAAAAGACATTCTGATAAAAAAAGAAAGAAGTGAAAGTATCTATATTCACGAATTACATGACCTAGAAAAAATCCTGAGCAATTCACTATGAAAACCAATAAATGTGTTCAGCGGGGTTGCAAGATTGATACACAAAATCACTTGGACTTCTAGCCAATAACAATGAATAATCCAAAAATAACGTAGGGAAACAATTCCACTTTCACTAACATCAAAAGAATCAAGTACCTAAGAATAAATTTAACTGAAGAAGTACAAAATTTATATTCTGAAAACCAAAAGACAGTCTTTAAAAATTAAAGAAAATGTTGTTCAAAGGATAGAAAATTTCAGTTAGATAAGAGGAATAAATTAAAGAGATCTGGTGTACAACATGGTAACTATAGTCAAATAAAAATACATTCTTGAGAATTGCTAAAAAAAAAAACGTAGATTTTAAGTATTCTAGCCACAAAATAATTATGTTATGTAATACATATGTTAATTAGCTCAGTTTAACTGTTCCGCAATGTATACATATTTCAAAACAACATGTTGTATATGATATGTAGATATAATTTTATTCATCAATTAAAAATGTAAGAAAACTAAAGAAAATGTAAATAAATGAAAAGGTATGTTAAGGATTGGAAGAGTTAGTGTTATTAAGATGTCCACACTCCCCAAATTGACCTACAGGTTCATCACAATCTCTATCCAAATTCTAACTTGTTTCTATACAGAAACTAGCCTACTGCTCCTAAATTTTATATGGACATTTAAGGGACCCAGCATAGCCAAAACTATCTTGATGAAGAACTAAGTTGGAAGACATATATTTCCTGATTTCAAAATTTATTACCAGTTGAACATCCCTCATCTGAAAATGCGAAATCCAAAATGATCCAAAAGTGGACATTTTTTTTGTCGCCACATGATGCTATAAATGGAAAAATCCACCTATGACTTCACAGGATGGGTCACAGTCAAAAGACTGCAATACAAAAGCAGCGTATTACTTCAGGCTCTGCGCATAAGGCGTGTGTGAAATATAAATAAAACTTGTGTCTAGATTTGGATCCATCCCAAAGATGTCTCATTATGTGTATGCATATATTCCAAAATCCAAAAAAGAAAAAAAATCTGGAATCCAATATATTCATGGTCCCATGCATTTCAGATAAAAGTAACAGTAAAGAAAGTAACAGTTATCAAGACAGTATGATACTGTCTTAAAACAGACATAAACATCAATGGAATAAAATTGAGAGTACAGAAATAAACTTATATGTTTATGGCCAACTGATTTTTTACAATGATGCCAAGGTCTTTTAATGGGGGAATGAATAGTCTTTTTTTTTTTTTTTGAGAGATTTCTGCTACAGGTCGTGTGTGCTTGCCAGAGAGGCAGATACAGAGTGACAGAAAATGAGAAATCACCCCCCAGAGGGGATGGCTATGCTGCAATCCCTTCTCCTCCATTCTTCTCTTGGGATTTTGGACACGCACGCACTTGTGCCAGGATGAGTTTTAATCCACTTGTGCCAGCATGAGTTTTAATCCACCTAGTCTTGGACTTGAACTGTGGTCAACTAACGGGGGTCCCCAGATATAACCATTACGCCATCTGCTGGTCCCGGGAATGAATAGTTTAAGCAACATGTATAAGAATAAAGTTGGACTCCTACCTGAAACCATAAACAAAAATCAACTCAAAATATTACTCAAAGATGTTAATATAAGAGAAAAATGATCATATTCTTAGAAATAAACATAGGCATAAATTTTTGTGACTTTGGATGTAGACAATGCAACCAAAGAAAAAATAGATAGATTGAATTTCATCCAAGTTAGAAACTTGTTCATCAAAGGACACCATCAAGAAAGTAAAAAGATGGGTACCAGCAGTTAGCGTAATGGCTATGTCACTGGACTCCCATGTAGTCGACCGTGGTTCGCGTCCCAGACCCTGTGGCTTAGAACTCATGCCGGGTGCGTGTGCGTGCGTGCCCAAAACCCGAGAGGAGAACGGAGGAGAAGGGATTGTGGTGTGGCCATCCCCCCTGGGGGGTGATTTCTCGCTTTCTGTCTCTCTATCTCTCTCTGTCTGTCTAGTGAGCACACCTGCCCTATGGTGAAAACCTCTCAAAAAAAAAAAAAAAAAAAAAAGTAAAAAGATAACCCACAAAGTGGGATAAAATATTTGCAAGTCATTTATCTGCTATGGCAATTATATCTAGAACATATAAAGAATGCATACAACCCGCTAATAAAATGACAAATACACCAATTATAAAAACTGGGCAAAGGATCTGAATAGATAGTTCTTTGAAGAGGATATATAAATGGCCAATAAAAAGCACATGAAAAGATGCCCAGACCTCAGTAGTTATTAGGAAACTGCAAATGAAAACCAAGATGAGATACCACTTCACACCCACTCCAATGGCTATAATAAAATATTATTTGTGTTGGTGAAGGCATGGAGAAATTGGAACCCTCACCCATCACTGGTGGGAATGTCAAATGATACAGCCCCTTTAAAAAATAGTTTGGTCCTTTCCTAAACACAGTGACCATATGACCCAGGAAGATTTTTCTAGGCACTTATCCAAGAGAAATAAAAACATACGCCCACACAAAAAACTTGCATATGAATGTTCATAGCAGCATTATTCATCATAGCTCAAAATGGAAACAACCCAAATGTTCATCCGCTGATGCACGGATAAATAAAATGTGATATATGAATACAATGGAATTTGGCCTTAAATAAGAATGAAGGACTGACACAGGCTTCAACATGGATGAACCTTAAAAACACTACGCTAAGTGAAGCCAGGCAGACATACTGTATGACTCTGTTTATAGCAAATATCTAGAACAGGCAAACCTCTAGAGACAAAAGTAGATTAATCGTTGTCTCGAGTGGCAGGAGGAGAGTTGGAAGGAAACGTGTGATCACTAATGGACACAGGGTTTCTGTCTGTGCTGATTAAAATGTTCTAAAATTGGGAGATGATCGCTCACTTTTGTGAATATACTAGAAAACATTGACTTGTAGGTGCATTGTATGGTATGTGAATTAGCTCAATGACGCTGTCAATGTTTTAGAAAATAAAAGAATAATAAACATTGTGTTAAAATGAGTGATCTGATTATCTCGGGTTGTTAGAAAAGTCGTGATGCATTTTCACATAGGAAAAACATGTCTTAACTTTTCCAACAACCCAATATTTATGAAAATACTGCTCTGGTCCCCTCCATTCACTTGGTAAAATGAAAATGGCTTGTAAACAGCAGAGTGTCCACCTGGCCCTTGTTGGCAGGGGTACTCTAGCAGGTAGTTTAGGTGTGCAGAGGTTTTTTTCTCTCTCTCTCTCTCTGTATACATTAAAATATCTATATATATATATACACATAAAATATATGTGAATATATATATATATATATATACAGATAAAATTACTATTTTTAGATAAAGTTTTCTTTAAAGAATTACTTATGTATTTCCATTTGTTATTTTTATTTTTTAATTTGATCAGATAGAGACAGAGAGAGAAAGGGAAAGCGAGAAAGCAAGCTGCCAGGTCTGGACCGGACCACGGTCAGCCATGTGGGAATCTAGTGCCTTTAACCACCATGCTACCTGCCCACCCCAAATAAATAGAGTTTTAGAAAGCTGCTTGCTTCTAAGCAAGGAGAGATCTGTTAGGTTTCTGCAGTTCAGCTGTCAGTGGGCCTAATGAGGATTAATCTTCTTGAAGGGAAGGCTCTGAGAGCTGATGGATTTGGACAAAAAAAGAAAGAGAAGTTGAAAACTTCAGAAAATGGATCTTGCCTGAAGGGCCTTAGAAGGGGATTTTGCATTTGGCCCAAGTCCATGTCTGGAGGCTTCGCCTCTGTGAGTGAAAATTTAGTACAGTAATTTGATACCTACTTTTCAGTTGATAAATGGAAAAGCTAATAAGGTACTATTATTTTCCTATGAAATTTCCTCTACAAAAGGCCTCCCTCCCCACTGAAGCAGTAATTTGCTCAAAACAAAACACCTTGAGTTTTGCAGCGCCATGGGGAAAATGGAAGTAAACTCTCTGAGTTTTGCATTTCATCATTTTAAGTTGTGTTTGCCCTCTACAGTTTTATTGCCTGGATGCAGACACCTCTTTTAGGTTTATAAGCCATAAAAGATGAAGTATTAATTTGATTTGATTGTCAAGTCTCTTTCATGACACAGCTCG
>NW_006203869.1:356857-390269 GCF_000334495.1 Tupaia belangeri chinensis
ATTCTCTTTCATGCATTATTTCAGGCAAAGCTTTGCAAAAACCTGAAATGAAAAGCGTAGTTGTTTTCTCTGTTGAATGTTCCTTTTTTCTTTAACCTTTTCTTCAATGTTCCCAAGACTTTGAATCCCCAAGATTGGGTTTCTCATATTTTTTTCCTGCTACACAGTATCTCCCTGTATTGGCAAAGAGGTGAAGAAAGCGCGTTATGAATGAATGAGATACGTTTGGCCTACGAGGAATTAAATATGGCTTTATAGAGATATCTCCATGACAAGTCATGGGAGCTAAAGGTTTTTTTTTTTTTTTTTTAGAAATTTTTGCTATAGGGTGTAGGCACTTCCTGGAGGACAGAGAGACAGAAAATAAGAAATCACACGCACACACATACACACACACACACCAGGGTGGTTGGCCATGCCACAATCTCTTCTCCTTCATTCTCCTCTCAGGATTTTGGGTATGCACACACACTTGGCATGAATTTTAAGCTACCAGGTCCAGGACTTGAACTGTGATCAACTATGTAGGAATCCAGCAACATAGGCAGTGATGCCATCTGCTGGTCCCACAGAGCTAAAGCTTTTGTATGTGTGTAATACCAGTAAAAGCCTTTACTGATAATGTCAACAAGGTGGACAGATGGTGCAATGGTAAAACGCAACACTCTGGGAGGCAATTACATATGGAGACGTTCTCAGTTCAAATCCAGAGACCTCCCTGAGGAGGCTGAGCCCATGCCCATGATCTGGGGCTGGCTGAAGGCTGGGGTGTATTGTAGCATTGAGGTCCTATTGGAGACTCTTGCTTGTTCATAGAAGAGATCTATCTATAAATAACTTTGTTGGGGACAGCAGATGGCACAGCAGTTACATTGCTGGATTCCCACATGGCTTACCATGGTTTGAGCCCTGGACCCAGTGACTTGAAAGATCACACTGGGCATGTGTTTGTGCGAGCCCAAGATCCCAGGAGGAGAATAGAGGAAAAGGGATTACAGCATTGCCATCCGCCTTGGGGGGTGATTTCTCACTTTCCCCGCTCACTGTCTCTGTCTCCATCTGTCTCTGGGGAGTACATGCCTCTAAGGCAAAAATCACTCAAGAGAAAAGAAAACTACCTTTTCTTAAAAAAAAAAAAAAAAAGAATATTTATAAAAAAAACACGTAATGTCACCAAAGCCATGCCAAAAGTCTCTATTGGTTTACCGCAAGTTGTCCTATCTGAGCCACACCGTGGCTGTCAAGGGACACTTGACAGAGAGCTGAAGCCCATCAGACCTACTTCTAACACTCTCTCCTCTCATACCTACTTCTAACACTCTCTCCTCTAATGGAAGCTCTTGAAGAGGGGCAAAACTTGAGACAGCTGGTCTGCTGCAGCTCTGTCTCCGGCCGCTGCACTGCCAGCTTATTGGCCTCAGGAGAAATTCCTAAGAGAACTTCCTAGACAGTTGTCCATTGTGCCTGTTGGCTTCTCAAAATACTGGTGGCTTTGATTGTGACACATACCACTCAGCTCAACACTGAGTGACACACACTGCTCAGCTGCCTCTCCTCCTTTATAGTGCAGCTCGGTCATACTTTGAACTATCACGGACGGGGAAATAGTGTGTTCTCTGTCTTCAGTCACTGAGTTCTAATAAAAAGTTACCATAGATGAATTCTAATGATATACCAGGTTCACTGTCTGTGAAGGGATTTCTGAGATTCTCACAATAGGAAGACTGAGACACGTGATAGAGGTATACTGTGCTTACATATTTTATGGACTTATGTATAGTTTGTGAGAATGTGTGGTTACTGTGCTGTCCACTCCCAGACCACTTCATATTTACTGGCTTTACAGCCTGGATTAAAAAAAAAATCTCTTTAGTTGTTCTCCTTGGACAGTAGTTGACACTTATTTCTTATAAGAAAATATTTGCGAGAGAAAGCAGAAACGTAAGGGGTTAAAATAATTTACACTCAGTAAGAGGGAAAGAAAGGGAAGGGAAGGAGGGATGGAGGGTGGAGAGAGAGAATGAATGCATGTTAGAAAACAGTGGTACGGGGCTGCTCCATAGCGCAGTGGCTAAGCTTGTGCATAGGGAGCCAGATCCTACATGGCTGACCACAGTTCGAATCTTAGTCCCTGCCGCTTGACAGATAGCTAAGTGTGTGCATGCCCGAAATCTTGATGGGAAGAAGAAATGGAAGAGAAAGGAGTGTGATGTGACCATGTCCCCACTGGGGAATGCTTTATTTCCTTTCTCTTTCTTCTTTCCTTTCCCTTTCTTTCTTTCTTTCTTTCTTTCTTCTTTTTCTTTTATTATTTTGTCAGAGGGCACATGTACTCACTTGGGAGAAGGAAAGAAGGAAAGAAAGAAAGGAAGAAAAGGAAAGAAAGAGAAAGAAAAAAAGAAAGGAAAAGAAAGCACACCTTATGGGGGTTGTCACACTGCATTTTCTTCTCTTCTGTAGACCCTCCCCTTCAGGAGTGTGGGCATGCATGCTCGCGGGCTCGACATGTTTCTCCGGCTGCTGGGTCCAGAACTCAAACAGCACAGTCGGCCACATGGGATCTAACCACCAAGCCACAAGCCAGTCCACTTTCTCTCTCTCTCTCTGGTGTACCTGTGCCCTCTGACTATAAAAGAAAAGGACGACAACAAGAAAGGAATATTCTGCATTCTTTTCCCAGTCCTCCTCCTGCTTTCTGTCTCCTTCCCAGCTCTTTTTCTCAAGATCAGCAGCAAGCCTGAACATAATGGTTTACAAGCATATTTCTTATTTATTCCTAGTTTTAGGTTCACAGGCCATTTCATTTCAACTTAACTAAGAGAACTGTGGGTGGAAAAACACACAGAGAGAGACAGGGAAATTATAGCAAAGAATACGAGGCTGTTCCGGGGGCTGAGAAGCCGCTGTATAATGTGGGTCACCAGACGGGGCCTTCTCCGCACCGCAGTTTCCGACAGAGGCACCAGAGGCCTGCCATCACACTGTTACCTTTGGTGGCTCTGCAGTTTGAGTTTGTTTGCTCGTCTTTTTGTTTGTTGGTTTTGTTTTGTTTTGAACTTTTTTTGCCATAGGGGTGCATGTGCTCACTGGAGACAAAGAGAGGGCAAGTGAGAAATCGCTCCTCCCTCCCAAGGCTTATAGCCACACCGCAATCCCTTCTCCTTCTTTCTCCTCTTTGGATTCTGGACGTGCATGCACATATATGCCTGGTGTGATGTTCAAGCTGCCAGGGCCGGGGCTCGAACAGCAGGTGGCCATATGGGAATCCAGCACCATAAGCACCAGGTCATCTGCTGGCCCCAGCAGTTTGAGCTTTTGCTAAGAATGTCCATCTTAGAATTTTGGTCATCGTAAGGTTTTCCAGGCATCAATGTGATAGGTAGTATCTGTCAGTTTAAAATGAGTTTTAGCAAGTTATTTTATCCCCAAATTAAGATCTCAAATTTTTCTATTTGTAAAATAAGATGTAGCCTAGTTCAAGAAATAACTGAAAACTGATACAAAGTGAATCATCGTTTAAAGATTTCATATAATATGGGAGCAGCAGATGGCATAATGGTTATGTTGCTGGACTCCCATGTTGCAGACTGCGGTTCGAGTCCTAGACCCGGCAGCTAAAAACTCTTGCTGGGTGCCTGTGCATGTGTGACCAGTATCCCGAGAGGAGAATGGAGGAGAAGGGATTGTGGTGTGGCTATTCTTTTTGGCGTGGTGGTGGTGGTGGTGGTGGTGGTGTAATTTCTTGCTTTCTGTCTCTCTGTCTCTGTCTCTCTGGTGAACACATATGCCCTATAGCAAAAATCTCTCTCTAAAAAGCAAAAAAAGATTTGACTTAATTAAATCTAAATCACAAAATTCACTCATGTAGTGATACATTTGCCAGACCCTCTAGGTAGGTTGGATTACGAAAACTTAGTCCCTCTGGTGTTCAGGCAACTTAAAGAAAGGCAGTAGAAAGCCAGAGAAGGGAATGCGATGTGATGATGGGCGGGCCGGGGTACTGTGACAGTAAGTCGTTCTTAACAGCTGCAACGACAGCACAGATAAGCTCCCTGAACCTAAAACATTCTGTCTTTGAAGTTTATTTCTTCTATGAGAGAGACACAGAGAGTGCTGGAACGAGAGAGAGAGAGACAGAGAGACAGTCGCTTCCAACAGGGTCCTCACGCCACAATCTACCCCTGGCCCTAGCTATCCAGGATCACTAGTACATATGTGCACACAGCACACAGAGACCTCGGGATGCACACCGAGACCCTCCCATCCGGCTCTGGACAGTTACTGCTGTACCACGGTCTGGCCCCCTAAAGCAGTTCTGATATTGAGTGGGCCTCTTAATTTCATCCTCTTTTCTTTCAGCTCAAGGTTTTCTTGTGCTCTAAATGATGCTTTAAGTTCATATTTTATGTATCTATTTAGAATAGCTTATGGGGCACCAGCAGGTGGTGTGGTGGCTAAGGTTCTGGACACTGCCACATGGCTGACCATGGTTTGAGTCCCAAACCTGGCAGCTTTCTTTCTCACTTTCTCTCTCTCTCTCCCTCTTTCTCTGTGTGTGTCTCTGGTCAAATTAAAATAAATGAATGAATAAATAAAATTAAATTAATAATTCTTTTAAAAAAGAAAATGATCTTAAAAAAAGAATATTTTATGTATATTTTATGTATCCATTAGAATATAAAGAATGTCTACATACTGACATAACAAATTAGGAGGAAAAAGGTCAACCAGGAACTTAAATATTTAGTAATAAAATATTTATCATTGTTTATAAAGACCCTTGGCTCCATGCAACCCAACTTTATGAGGGCAAGCAATAGCGTGACCCAGAGTAAAAACTTTAAAATCTAATGGTAAGAGACAGTAGTGCTTGAAGTAAGAGAAAGAAAAGAAACAGAAGAACTAATATGCAAGTTTACATGGATAAATGAGTAGACAGAAGATTTCCAATTGGAAAGAAGCAGGATATTCCCAGACCTTTGATGAACAAATTAGAATCTTCTTCTTTGTCGACACCTCATGCTGGAGTGAGTCCTCTGGGTTCAGATATATATACTCCTAGTTAAATATGTAACAGAGATCTGTGTATTTCAGAACATGCAGCAGCTAAATATCGAATGTTTATTTTAAAAAACACACAGGGCCAACCAGTGGTGTGGCGGTTAAGGCAACTGGACCCCCACATGATTGACTACATAGTTCAAGTCCCGAACCCAGCACCCTGAAAACCATGCTGGAGGTGTGTGTGCCTGTGTGCCCCAAATTCTGAAAGAAATAAACTGAAGGGATTGTGGTGTGACCATGTCATAGGGAGGTATTGTCTCACTTTCCCTCTCTCGCTCTCTGTCTGTCTCTCTTTGGTGAATGTACATGGTCCTCTGGCAAGTTAAAGAAAAAAGCAAAACAGATTCTTTTACGTGGACTGTTAATAGAATTGCTTAAATTCAGTCTTGTAGATTAAATAAAGAGAATTAAGATGAAGTAGAATCTTGCACAATTATAATTCCAACATATGTGAAACTCATGAGTATTAGTCAGATAATAACGATGTTCATCCTTAAGACGATGATGATAATGCTGGCCAACATTTATTGAGTGCATGCTATGGGTTAGACTCTGTTACCAGCTCTTCTGGGGTCTTTTTCTTATTTATAGTGAGGAAGGGACTACAGTGTTGTTATTCACACTTCACAAAGGGCAAGATCCGGGGCCTAGAGATTGTTCAGTAACTTGCCGGAGCACACACAGCTAGTCAGTGAGGGCCTGAGATTTGAACTCAGGGAATCTGGTTACAGAATCCATGTTCTTACCTGGATTTGTCTCTTATCATCTGGAATTGAGCCGGTCTTTCTCCTCTCCCACTGGCACAGCAGACTTTGAGTCTCTGGTTTTGGTGTAGGCATTCCCATCTTTCCATGCTCTGCCCCGTTGGATCCCCTCAAACATAGCAGAGGTCTCCTTGGGTCACCTGATGGCCTCTTCCCCACCCGTATGCCCCGCGCTCCTCATCTCTTGGCCACTAGAGGGTGCAGAGCAGGAACTGCAGAACCGTACACCTGGGGCAGGAAAGGGATGGTTGCCGCGCAGAGGCTGAGAGGTCTCGAGGTGGGGAGACTGTGCACAGGCTCTGTGGGATGTGGGGAGCGAGGGAAGGGAAGGACACGGATTTGAGCTTAGACAGGACTAGCGGCAGGACTGTGACTTCTGTCGGGAGGACCGGTCTTTTGGAACGGTGGAGGAGTGGGTGGAGGAATTGAATCCCTCCCCTCCCGGAGTTAATCCCAGACTACCACAGCTGGTTTTCCAGGGCGAGGCTGGGAGACTGGGGAGTGAGAAGGCCTCCCTGCTCCCAGCAGCAGATCCTGGCTGTGTATCCCGGAATGCCTAAATCTCCCCAGCCCAAACATCTGGATCTTACAGGAGAGATCTAAGTGCATGGACTTATGTGCATGCATGAATGGTCAGACCTTTCTGCTCCCAGGGTCTGAGGAGATGTAGACAGTGGGATAGATACCTGGAGAAAAATGTAATGGGTCTTCATTCTGTCTGATGTGCCCTCATATTTACTGAAGACAAATTTTCTGTTTTTTTTTTTCTTTTTTTTTTTTTGAGAGGTTTTTGCTATAGGGCTCGGGCGCTCGCCAGACAGACAGAGAGAGACAGAGAGACAGAAAGCAAGAAATCACCCCCCAGGGGGTATGGCCCTCAATCCCTTCTCCTCCATTCTCCTCTCGGGATCTTGGGCACGCATGCACACGCGCCCGGCGTGAGTTTAAAGCCACTGGGTCCGGGACGCGAACAGCGGTCGACTATGTGGGAGTCCAGCGACATAGCCATTACTGTAACTGCTGGCCCCACAAATTTTCTGTTTTTAAGAGTGCAATACTGATCAGGATGCATAGACAGCTAAGCTATCCTGCTTTTCAATCATGGCGGAGCTCTGAGCACGGGGATTGGTTTTGCTGTCCTGAGGCTCTGGTACCGTACCTGCTTCTCTGTAAACTGTTCAACTGAAATAGAAATTGTCTTAACTATTTTCACTTTACAAGTACAGTTCTGTCTACTTCACATTGATAGCCTGTGTATTTTTTCAACTGAGGCGATAACGTTATGAAGCAGCTCATCTTACCCCAGAGCTCTGGTTGGTTGCTCTCCAAAATCCCAGAGGCCTGGTGGCTCCAAGACGCAAGCTGTAGTCATGGCACTGGGCTGGGGACAGAAAATGTCAGTTTTCTCTCAGACTTTCTGTCCCGGGCTGTGCATTGACAGGCAGGCCTTTGAGCGCTCGCCCGTAAAAGGGCCATTACTGATTTTATAGGACTCTGGTGAGGGTTACAGAATGAACACTGGTTGCCAGGTAAAACTTGGAGTTCAGATTACTCTAACTCTCCTTCTCTGCTGCTTCCTGTGCGTTGTTGAATATGCCAGCGCACGTGTCCATTCGCCATGCTGGTGTCGTTGCCAAGTTCCGGTGCCCCTGGTCCCTTGCACACTCTCTTGGCCAAACCTGTTAAAATCTTACCTAGAGTTCACTTTACTTTCCCATAATGGTGATCCCAACCCATGGCTGCATTTTAAGTTCTCAGTGTCCCTCTGGTCTATGATATGTTTTTTTTTTTTTTTTTTTAATTTTTATTTTTTTGAGAGGTTTTCGCTATAGGGCGTGTGCACTTGCCAGACAGACAGAGACAGACAGGAGACAGAGAGTGAGAAATCACCCCCCAGGGGGGATGGCCACACCGCAATCCCTTCTCCTCCATTCTCCTCTTGGGATCTTGGGCACGCACGCACACGCACCCGCACCCGGTGTGAGTTTTAAGCCACCCGGTCCGGGACATGAACCGCGGTCGATTACGTGGGAGTCCAGTGACATAGCCATTATGCTAACTGTTGGTCCCCTATGAATTGGTTTTGTTTTGGATTATACAGAAAAGAAAAACCCAAACCCAGGGAACAGCAGGTGGCATGGTGGTTAAGACATTGGACTCCTATATGGCCAACTGAGATTTGAGTCCCAGACCTGGCGGCTTGCTTTCTTACTTTCCCTCTCTCTCTTTTTGTCTCTCTCTGGTGAGCTAATGTGCTATATCGCAAATTTAAAAAAGAAAATAATAATAAATAAAATTAAATTATATATATTTTTAAAACCCCAAAAGCTATTAAAAAAAATCTGCAGCACATTATCAATTCTCTAAGGAAAAACAGAGTTCAATGAAATATTCCAGAATGTACGAAGGGGATTTTCATTCCTTCATGCTTTTCTATGTTTTTCAAATGACCCGTTAAGCCTGTATTGCACCATGTTTCTAAGATAATGGAAATAGCAAAACAGAAAATCTAACATTTGTGGCGCTACCACCCACCCGCCAGTTCATCCCCCATTTCACCCCAGGCGAGAGGGGCCCTGTCTGTCTCTGTATCCAGGGCTAAGCCGATCACCTGTGGTATTATTAGCTTCGCATTCTCCTGACTTCTCAAGGAGCTTGCATGTCATCAGCTAAATTTTCCCCACTATGTTCAACCTTTCACTTCGTTTTTGTCTTTTTTCCTCAGTATGCTAATATGTTTGAGTTCCCTCTGCATCTTGGCAAACAGACACACTTCCCTGTAAGCCCCAGTTCCCAGCTCCACTCTCAGTCTCGAGACCCTCCTTTGACAGCCACGGCTCTAGAGAGAGCAATCTGAGTTCCCAGTCTTCGCAGCGGAACATGCACCTTGTGCATCTGGCTTCTCCTCTCCTGGAACCCTTAACACCGCACTTGCCAACAGCTCTGATGATGCCATTGTCTCATTTCAGTCTTTCTTTAAAAAAAAAAAGATTTTTTTAGGAAGTTTACTGATTTATTTATCCCATGAGCCAGAGAGAGAGAGAGAAAGAGAGCACCTCCAACAGAGTTAATGCTTGATCCGCCTCCAGCTTCAGTCGGCCTGGATCATGGGCACGCATGTACCCAGAGTACTCAGGGAGATCTTCAGCATAAACCCGGAACCTTCCCATGTGGGTCAGCTCAGAGCCTCACCGTTCAGTCCCCACGTCAGCCCTTCATATTGGGCTTCTCAGAGCCATTGGACGCTGTTGGCCACTTTCTCCTTGAAACTCTCCCTCCTGGTTCCTTGGCACAGTAGCGATGAGTGCAGTCGACATCAGATACCGTAAGGTACGTGCCGTACCTACGTCCAGGTAGTGTATGTGACCTTCATCCTAACATGAAAGGAGACGTCTCCACGTCTCCACAATAAAGAGGAGAAATACGATTCCGAAGCTGGTGTGTGGTGACATGGCTCCAAACGATGAAGCACGGATTTGAAATCCAGTCTTTCTGAATCTAGAAGCCATGGCGTTTCCTCCTAGGGCATTTCTCTTTGCCAGTTTCCTTTCACATCTCTGGTCGCTCGTTTTCATCTTCCCCTGTGCGCTCACCTTTTATGGAACCCATTAACATCAGGGCTCTTCTGGACTTTGGTTTTGGCCCTTTTCTTTGCCATCCTGTTGAACATCCATGAATTCAGCTACAGCCCCCTCCAGCCCAGCTCCTCCCTGGGCTTACAGCCCACAGGTGTGAGGTGTGAGGTGTGAGGTGTGAGGTGTGAGGCGGTTCTATCTGTTTGTCCCGCGGGTCCTTCTCACTTGCTGTCTACTGTAGGGGTCCTTGTGGGGGTCCCCCCATATTTTCCCATCAGATTCTGGGCTCCTACTACCATTTGAGTGTTACTCAGTCATCCTCCCTCTCTCCCTGTCCTCCTCATCTGAGTTGAGGTGCTATCGTGGAGCCTTGTTATGGTTCACCTGGACATACATGGTTGTTCTGACCACTTCTCTGATGTGGGTTTTGACCCCATCTGAGTTACTCGCAGCTTACTTCAAGAATGGTCATTGGAATACAGCAGTTCCATCCTCTCTGCCCCGACTCAGAAGCTGCAGTGGCCTCATTGCCAGAGATGCAACGTGGGCAACCTTCCGTGGTCTCCTCTGCCGTTACTCTTCCTCACGCCTCCTCTCTCTTCCTCTCCAGTGTATTCCACACTCCTACTATTTCAGGCAAGACCGACTCCTCATTTCTGTTATCTCATGCCTCTCTGCACTTAGTCGTTTGTGCAGGGTACTTTTTCTGTGCTGGTCCATTAGGCAGATTCTGTCTTATCTGTTCAATGTCAGCTCAAATACTGCCACTTGTATGAAGCCCTCCTGGTTTCTTCCAGGGAGGACTCAGATGCCTCTTTTCCCGTATTCTCCCTGCACTTTGTATAATTTTTTTATTGTACTCTAATTGTCTATTAAGTTGTTAATTTGTTTTGTTTTGTTGCTTTGTTTTGTTTTGTTTTTAGATTGTAAGATTCTTGGGGCAGGCCCCATGACTTTTTAATTGTGAAAGATAACACATCTAGAAGTGCCGTATCCAAAATTTAGGGATAATGAATAAACACAAGGTAAACACTGTGTTATTATCATAGTCCATTTGGGCCACTGTAACAAAATTACCATAGACTGAATGACTTATAAATCACAGGAATGTATTTCTTACAGTATGAGGTTGGGCAGTCCAATATCACAGCACCACCCAGTTCGATGTCTGGTGAGGACCTGCCTGCTACTTCATAGATGCTGCCTTTTCTCTATGACCTCACATGGTGAAGGGGGCTCTTTCATAAAAGTACAGAGCTCATTCTTGAGGCCTCTGCCCTCTTGACCTAATCGCCTCATGAAGGTCCCACTTCTTAATACCATCACTTAGGGGTTAGTGCTTTAACATATGAAATTTAGGGGAACACAAGCATTCAGACCATAGCAGTAACTATTACTCAGGTCATGGGATAAAGTGTTTTCAGAACCAGAGGAGCACTCTGTACCCCTACTCATCTCCCTATTGACTTGTATGGCAAATACTTCCTGGCTTTTCTTCATAATTGTAACCTATATATGAATTCCTAAGCAATATAGTTTAATTGGTTCTTGAACTTCATGCAAATTATGTTATATGTGTTCCGTTGTATTTGTTTCTCCAATTCAACATTGTCTTTGTGTGATTCATCCACATAGTGTATGTAGCTGCATATTACAATATCGTAGTACTCCAGTATGTGAACATACTGCATATAGTGTATCTATTAATGGGCATTTGGTTTATTTCCAGCTTTATGGCCATGATGATGCTTTCAATAGTGTGTACACTTCTTGGGACCAGCAGTTAGCGTAATGGGTATGTCGCTGGACTCCCATGTAGCCAACCGTGGTTCAAGTCCCGGATCCGGTGGCTTAAACTCACGCCAGGCACATGCGTGTGTGTGCCCACGATCCCAAGAGTAGAATGGAGGAGAAGGGATTGTGGCGTGGCCATCCCCCCTGGGGGGGGTGATTTTTCACTTTCTATCTCTCTGTCTCTCTCTTTCTGGCGAGCACACGTGCCCTGTAGCCAAAAAACAAATAAACAAACAAACCAAACCAAAAAAAACTCTCAAAAAAAAAAAAAAAAGTAGTGTGTACACTTCTTCTGGTACCGATGTGCATGGGTTTCTTTAGGGTGTAGAGCCAGGAATGGAACTGCCTGTCACAGAATGTATTAGGTGGTCAGGAAAGCCATGACCTATTTTCCTATGTTTTTCAATGCAAAAATGGGTTATGACTTTCCTGATGACCCAGTGTGAGTCTTCAACTCTATCAGATAATGCCAAACTCTTTTTCAAAGTAACTGTCAGAATTTACAGTGTTGAGAGTTCCCGGTGCTCTGTGTCTTTGCCAACATGTGCTATTGTCAGACTCGTAAATAATTACCGGAAGGATTCATGTGTAGAGGTTTTATTCTGTATTTCCCTCTTAATGAGACTGAGAGCCTTTTTGGTGTTTATTGGTCATCTGGATTTTTCTCTTTGGTACATGACTTATTCAAGTTTGGCTCGATTTTCTAATTGACTATCTTTATTTTATTGCTTTGTAAAAGTTTTATGTGGACTCTGCATATGAGCCCTTCATTGATTATGTGCATTGGAAGTAATGTGATACTATAAAATCACACACTGAAGATTTATTGATTACAGTGATTTAAAAAAAATTCTTTATCTTAGTATTAATAAGCTAGTAGAAACAGAATAATGAGGAAAGATGACCAATAGTCTACACTAGTTCTAATTAATCCTCTTCTCTTTTCTCTAGGTGTTATTATCGTTCCCAGTGCTGGTGTTGGCATTGTCCTGGGAGGCTATATTATTAAAAAATTGAAACTTGGTGCCAGAGAATCTGCAAAACTAGCAATGATTTGCAGTGGCGTGTCTTTACTGTGCTTCTCAACGCTGTTTATTGTTGGATGTGAAAGTATTAATCTTGGGGGCATAAACATCCCTTATACCACAGGGTAAGTACTTCTGAAAAGCCGTGTCATGTCAGCATGATTGAAGTGCAAAGCCCTGAGGTGTCTGTGCACCAGGCTCCGATGTGTGCCCTCCCTCCCAGCTGTTTTTGCTATGTGCTCTCTCTCCAAGGGGAATGGATACTCCGGGACCCAGCGCTCACCTTCATCTGTGTCTATTTTGACTTTTACAGAGGGACTTTTGTAACGTTTTGATTACAGAAGGTGAGGGGGGAAACACTTGTTGGATTAATGAAAACTATTCTGTTTTAATGTAATGTTTAGAATAGTTACACTTTCACATAGTTTAAAAACATAAAATTCAATGGAAATACAGTGAACAGTGAAAAGTCTTGCTCCTGTACAAATCCTTCATCCATCCACGTCCTTCCACTCCTTCAGCCAAAGATCAGCCAGGTTGTTGGGAATGTCATGATGCATTTTTCTGTTTTTCTATGCAAAAAATGTGTCATGACTTTCCTGACAACTCAATATTTATTTCTTGTGTATCCCCTTCCATGGCTTCTTTCTACAGCAAACTGTGACTATATGCTTTAAATTTCTCCTACTTTATATCTAAAGTATAGTATTCTATACACTTAAAGGAACTTAAAAATAGAATTAAAGTATGAGTTTATTTTGGTGCAAAACATGTTTGAAATCCATGCATAATTTTTTCACAATGTGTGTTTCCATGAACTTTTTCAAGGTCCTTTGTATTCTTCTTTTTTTTTTTTCTTGGAGAGGTTTTTTGCTATAGGGTGTGTGCGCTCGCCAGACAGACAGAGAGAGACATAGAGACAGAAAGCGAGAAATCACCCCCCAGGGGGGATGGTCACGCCTCAATCCCTTCTCCTCCATTTTCCTTTCGGGATCTTGGGCATGCACGCACACACGCCTAGCATGAGTTCTAAGCCACTGGGTCCGGGATGCGAACCACGGTCGACTACGTGGGAGTCCAGCAACATAGTAATTACTCTAACTGCTGGTTCCCAAGGTCCGTTGTATTATTCTGAGAGTTTTTTTTTTTTTTTTGTAACAATATACAATATAGCATGGAGATCTACCTTAGTCAGCATAGATGTGTATTATATTTAACTATTCTTTATGTTAACCTTTAAATTAACCTTTGTATTTATCCTAACACATGCCAGGCATTCTTCCAAATGCTTTACAGGCATTAACTCATAAATCCTCGCAACAACCAAATCAGGTCGGTGCTATTAGTATCTTGACACTACAGATGGCAAAACTGAGGTACGGGGCCAGCAGGTGGTGTGGTAGTTGAGGCACTGGAATCGTTCATGGCCAATACGGTTCAAGTCCCAGACCTGGCAGCCTACTTTCTTACTTTCCCTCTCTCTCTGCTGAGCACATGTACCCTGTAGCAAAATAATAACAATAATGATGATGATAAATAGAATTAAATAATTCTTTAAAACAAAACAAAACAAAAAACAACCCTGAGCAGTAGGCCCCATATAGGTGGCATGCTGATGTTTAAGAAATTACTCTCTAAAGAAGGGGAAAAAAAAGGCCTAATCTGTAGCATTTACCAATTTCTGAGACATAAATACTTCTGTCATGGCTGATTTCAAATCACTACCTTGAAGACATTGAACAGTGAGTTGGGAGGAGAAGCTCACTTCCACACCATTAAATAATATTTCCACCACAAGATATAATAGACCTAAGTAGAACAAATGATTGCCCAAAATCTCTGAAAATTTAACAGTAGGATCTTGTGATCCAGGGTGTCTGCCTTCTGCACAGCATTACATGAAACCCAGAACTTAATGACAAGCAATTTGTGATTAAAAGTTGTATTTAAGAGTTTATGCCCTTGGGGCCACCAGGTGGCATGGCGGTTAAAGGCACTGACTTCCATATGGCCAACCATGGTTTGAGTTCTGTACCTGATAACTTGCTTTCTCATTTTCCCTCTCTGGTGAGTGTGCATGCCCTATAGAAAGTTAAATCATAATAATGAATAAATAAAATTAAAGAAATCTTAAAAAAATAAAGTCTATGCTCTAGTATAAACTTTAACAACTCTAGCATTCTATTTTATTCCACCTTTTAATTTGTCCTGTTCCCATTTCATAGGCAATTGGGTCATTTTTTTTTTAGTTTGTTAAAAACAATGCTATAATAAATAACCTCAGACATACAAGGGTACTTTTAAAAGTTCAAGGATAAATGGGATGAAGTACAAGTTTATTTTGGTGCAAGATATTTTTGAAATCCATGGATAGTTTTTCAGAATTTACATTTGCTGAAGATCTGTGAGCGCTCAAACACTGTCTCAACATGATCTCCCACTTGTCTGATGAACTCGTGGCTCCATCCCCACCCCTCGGAGTCATCCGCGTGGGAACCCTGAGTCCCTCTGCTTTAAACGGGACATGACACATCCCAGGCTGGCTGTGCAGCTGTTATCCTGAGAGTTTCATGTGCCTCTTTCGTTACTGATTTTTTTTTTCTGGACCCTGTGGCATCCTCTCTTTTGGTTTATCCCTCATTGTGATGGAGCACACCCTCTAGTAGCTATAGGAAGTGTGTATAGGCTGTAGATTTTGAGGAGGTGTTTCTATATTTATACATAAAATTTAATATTTAATTGTTACACTTGACTGCCAAGTTGGCTGAGTAAATAATTTTGGGTGAGTCATTTTCACTCAGAATTTGGGTTTTGCTCCCTTGTCATCTAATTTCTAATGTGAAGTCTGGTTTTTCTATTTCTCAATCCTGTGTATGTAACCTATTTTTTCTTCCCAGGAGCTTTTTTTTTTTTCCTTTGGAGAGGTTTTTGCTATAGGGCGCGTGCACTCGCCAGAAAGACAGAGAGAGACAGACAGACAGAAAGTGAGAAATCACTCCCCGGGGGGATGGCCACACCACAATCCCTTCTCCTCCATTCTCCTCTCGGCATCTTGGGCATGCACGCACATGTGCCCAGCATGAGTTTAAGCCACGGGTCCAGGACTCGAACTGCGGTTGACTACATGGGAGTCCAGCGACATAGCCATTATGCCAACTGCTGGTCCCCTCTTCCCAGGAGCTTCTATTTATTCCTAGTATTCCAAAGTTTCACCATGATATATTTTGGGGTAGGTCATTTTAATTTTTGATGGGCAATTGGTATCTCTTTATGTCTAAAGACTATATTCTTCAAGTCTCTTTTTATACTTTATTTTAATTTTGCTTATTTTTTTTCTTTCCACCATTTTTCTCTTTTTCTCTCCTTCACTGATTCTCTACTTTTCTTACTTATTTATTTTTTATGAGAAAGGGAGCATGCAGGATCTTGTCATAGCATTGCAGTTCACTAGGCTGACAGGCACAAGTTACCACACTCAGACTATTTAGATTTGACTGGGAATTGAACCTGGGCCGCCATGTGGTTTCAGCCATTGTGCAGAAGCATCCTCCTATTTGCACCACCATGACTAAGTCAACTCTTCTTATTCTTATTACCTATTTTATATATTATTTAAAAATATTTTTTGGACCAGCAGTTGGTATAATGGCTATGTTGCTGGACTCCCATATAGTCAACCGTGGTTCGAGTTCTAGACCCGGTGGCATCAACTCATGCCAGGTGCGTGTGTGTGTGTGCCCAAGTTCCCAAGAGGAGAATGGAGGAGAAGGGATTGTGGCATGGCCATCTCCCTGGGGGGTGATTTTTCACTTTCTGTCTCTCTCTCTCTGTCTTTCTGGCGAGCACATGCACCCTATAGCAAAAACCTCTCAAAAAAAAAAAAAAAGATTTCTTTCACTTTGTTATCCCAGTTTTTTTGTTGAGTTACTTATTTTGGCAATCCTGATTTTAGTTTCCAAAGTTCTCTGTTGATTTTTTTTTTTTTTTAAAGAGATTTTTCCTACAGGGTGTGTGCACTCTCTGGAGAGATAGAAAGACAGAAAGCAAGAAATCAACTCCCATCCTCAGGAATTATGGCCATGCCACAAACTCTTCTTTTCCATTCTCCTCTTGAGATTTTGGACACACATGCATATGCACCCAGTGTGACTTTCAAGCTGCTGGGTCTGGGGCTCGAACTGTGGTTGGCCATGTGGGAGTCCAGCACCTTAACCATACTGCCACCTCTTTTGATTTTTGATTGTCCCTTGTTTCTAGATTTCTTGTTTCACAAAAAGATGATCTTTTCTTACATCTCCAACATTATTTGGTTTATTTTACTTTCTGAATTGTTTTTGTGTTCTTTGAGCTCCTACTTTTTTTTTTTTTTTTTTGTCCTCATGAATTGATTGTGTTAGAAGCTTCTCTCAAATTTCTGGTGATCCTTTTATTTCTCTTACTATTGAAGAATGAGGGTTTGAAAAGCTGAGTAGTTGCCTGCATGTGAGGGAGGGTTCCCCACGGGGAGATCTCACTGTAGGGGCGAGCTCACTGTCAGGGCGGAGTGGATGTAGCTGACATTTTCACTGGGGAGCTCCAGTGTCAGGACCTGAGTTCTCATCTATGAGGTGGTTATCTATGAGTTCCCCCAGGTAACGATGCTCCCATCTCATGGCTGGACCCGAGCTTATAATTATTATTATTAGTTTACTTTGTTTTCATGCCCTGTATTTTCTCATTTGAATTTAAGGGTCTATTTTCTGTTTGTTTATTCTGGGCCTTGCAGGTTGATGACACTCAGCCTCATATCTCTTGGATGACGTCCCCATTCCTCACATCCCTTTCAAACACAAGAATGAGGGGGTTTTACTCTGAGCTCTCCACGTCTAGGTAGAAGCTTAGCTTTTTTAGTTTCTTCCAATTTCTTCTGAGAACTTCCTGATTAGTTCCTGGGTCCTGAACTGTGATGGGGCAGGGAGGTAAATGAGAATGGAAGAGTTCACTGTGGCTTCCCATTTCTCAGATTTCCAGGGAGGGCCTTTGTTTTCCTCTCCAGACCTCACTTTTGCCTCCTGTCCCGTCTGCTGATTGGAGCTCAGAATCTGTGGAGACTGTGTGGAGCGGGCTGGCTTGTCTTTGCCCCGGGCGCACTGCCTGCTCACATAAGCTTATGCCTGCCCACTTGCCACTTCCGTGAAATGTGGTGTCACTCTCGCGCTTTCTCTTTGCTGCTATGGCTTTATTCCTTTTCATCTTACTTCACTTTTTTTTTTTTTTTAAGAGAGAGATTTTTGGTATAGGTTGTGTGTGCTCACCAGAGAGACAGATACTGAGAGACAGAGAACGAGAAATCGCTTCTCTTTATTCTCCTTTTGGGATTTTGGGCATTCACGCACATGTACCGAGTGTGATTTTCAAGCCACTGGGTTTGGGACTTGAACCATGGTTGGCCATGTGAGAGTCGAGTACCATAACTACTATGTCACCTGCTGGCCCTGATAGTATTATTTTTAATTTTTTTTTTTGAGAGGTTTTCACTATAGGGCACGTGCACTCACCAGACAGACAGGGAGAGACATAGAGACAGAAAGCGAGAAATCACCCCCCAGGGGGGTTGGTCATGCCACAATCCTTTCTCTTCCATTCTCCTCTCGGGATCTTGGGCACACATGCACACGCGCCCGGCGTGAGTTTTAAACCACCAGGTCTGGGACGTGAACCGCGGTTGACTACGTGGGAGTCCAGCGACATAGCCATTACGCTAACTGCTGGTCCCCGATAGTATTTTTTTCTTTTGTAATTGAGATTTATTGGTTGTGTCAAGGATCAGTACAGACATTTCAATTTGTACCCAATTCTTAACATACGTACCAAAAATTTAAAAAGCCAAGTATAGTGATTCTTTTTAAGTGATTCCAGTGACGTTCCAGCTTCAAATTTATAGGCAAATTTTCCTTAAGAGGATATCAAGAACCACTGTCTTCAGATGTTGAAAGCTGTTATGTAAGTCCCACCAAATCACAATTTAGTATCATACACACTACATACTTCAAATTTCCAATCTTTCACAGCACATTAACAGAATTATTAGGAAAACTGGACTACCACGACCAAAGATGTTACAGAGTGCACACAATTCTGACAGGGAGAGCAACAATCAAAGAGTGGTTTTACTTTAGGAAACAATACTACTAAAAAACATAATAGAAGTCATTTAAAATATTCAAGACACATTAAATGCATGACTGTGACTCCATACTGCCATTTAGTATGCTTTGTATTTAGGATATAAAAACTACCCACCCGCCCCCACCTATGGAATGTTAAGCTGACAGCAAGAGAGTCAAAGCCTCCTATAAGTCAATATCCCACTGTTCTCTGGTTGTACTGAAAAATAAACAACCAGTAAATGATTTCACCTCTTAAAAAAAGCATTTACACTTAAAAAATGGGATAAGGTGGGATTCTCTCCTTAAAAATGTTTCTAGAGCTACTAAAAAACTTGCATTTACAAAAATAGTGGATAAAAATATTCCTCTGGATTGTACAAGAAGGGAGACAGGGGCCATTGATAAGACATGGGATATGACATTACTCAGACTTGACTTCTTTCTCGCCTGCTTCATCAGAGGGTGGGCTCTCCTCATTTTTAGTTTCTCCATTTTCTGCAGGTAAATCTTTAGTGTCTCTGTTCAGCCTATTTCTTCTTTGCTCCCCTTTTCCCTTTTGTTTGAACTCTTTTGTCTGAAGATTTATCCTTCCCTGCCGCCTTTTTTGGCTTTGTCTCCACTTTTGCAGGAGGTTTAGCTGACAACCTCGCCGATGTCCTCTTGGGCTTTGAGGGAGAAAAAGTCCCGATAGTATTATTTTTCAAGGCCAATACTGCCTTCATCATTTCATAGCCGTGTGACCTTGACAATAAATGACTTATTATCATTGAGTCTCGTTTTGTCTTCTATGTAAGACTGGTGCTAATGTCAGTCTGTCTTGGTTACAAGCATAAATAAAGTAAAACACTTGAAAAAATTAAAATGCAGAAGGGTGAAAAATGAGGCACCAATGTCTCCTCCGCCCCTATCTTCAACCTTCAGCTTAAAGCATCCAAATATTTTAAATAAAAGTTTGTAGTTTTAACTATGAAGATTATACAAAAGAAGGTTCTCCTATTTTCTGGCAGAGTCTAGCACTTCATGTGCTGAAAAAACTTAGTTTCTTGTCTCTCCTCTCTTCTAGATCATCCACAGCAACTCACTTTCTTCTTTAAAATATGAATGATTTCTCACTTTCCTTCTGTCTGTCTCTGTCTCTCTTTGCCAAGCACACATGCCCTATGGCAAAAACCTAAAAACAAATAAACAAACAAAAAACAACCCAAACAAAAAAACCATGAACGAATGTCTGACACATACCTCTGTTCCGGGGCATTACTGATATAGTGATGCAGAGGCGATGAGAACTTGGTGTGAACATACATTTTTATGATCTTAATCTATTATTTAGCACACACTTCGGTTCACAAAATTGTATTCAACCAGGTGAAAAACAGCCTGGTCAGGAGTGCCGGAAGCTGCTGTGATGACACATCATTATAGTACTTGCAGCCTGACTTCAGTGAAGTTTATAAAGTAGCAAAAGAAAAACCCAGTTTCCATGGAGAATTTCTTGGACTCCTTAGGTACTTCTAGGAAGATAGTCTAGAATGAATTAGTAAAAACACTTCTGGGTGGTATGGCCACACAGATGTGCCATTTTTTCCCCTTTGTGAGTGAGAGAGAAGGAGACAGGGGTAGCGAGAGAGAGGAGAGGGACAGAGACAGAGGTAGGTATTTTTTGACAGGGTCTGGCCGTATTGCAGTCTTCTTGCCCAAGGCTCCCAATTAGCTAGTATCACAGGCATTCAGCTGTGACCGGTATGTTCAAGTTGGCCTGAGACCCAAACCTGGACCTCCCAAGTGGTGACACTCTCTGTGCACCATGGGAGGTCAAGGTGTGCCCGAGTGGCAGACACTTCTGTGTAAACGAGAAATGGGATCTTTTCTCCAAGCAGGACGTGGGCTACAACTTCAGCTTCACTCCCCTGGCTGGGTTCTCTTGTTCACTGTGTAACCAGAAGTGCAAGGTTGGCCTGCCTAATAAAAACTTTCTTTTGTGCGTGATTTTAAGACTTGCACATGGTTATATTTTTCCTCTTTCAGGTCAATAAAAGAAATTATGGAGGGAGTGGCAGTGAAGAAAGAAAACTTTGTTAGATACCTGTTTGGCTCAGGTGTGGAGATTGGCATTATGTGTGTCTTTTCTATCAAATACCTACATCCTTCTACCATGGGTATCATTATCTGTGTTTCAGTGAGAGAAACTGACACTCAGAGATTAAGTGAGTTGTCCGAATTTATCAGTTAATTAAGGGGCGGAAGAAAAATCAAACCCAGATCTGCAGTTTAATGTATATTTATCATCAATCATTCTGCATTGTACACTTAAAGACTGTTAAGAGGGCAGGTCTGGTGTTAGGTGTCCTAACCATAGTAAAGTTTAATTAAAAAAAAAAAAAGTCAGATTTGAGAATTCGATGAGTTTTCATTATGAAAGAGCCCAGGAGCTCTAGCTAATAATACTGGCCTATTTCTGGACTCAAGTGATTACAATCCCAACGCCCACACTTTCCCTGCAGTTTTAATTAGGAAATGTGTCTTGCTTCCTCCATGGAGTTGCAGAACTATATTTTACACAGGTGTGCTCTAATCATCCTGCACCCAGAAAAGTCAGCGTTTACTGTGAAAACTGCGGCCTAAGTAGTACTTTATATAAATGCATCGTGTGATGTGAGTTATGCTCCCTCACTCTGCCTTTTCTTCAAATAATTTCTAAAACGAGGTTACGGCCCAGCCATGGTGGTACAGGCAGTAGTGGGTTCTGCTGTGTGATGCCAGAGCCGCGTGGGAGGGCTCTTTGTGTCTGGGGTCACCCTGCATGCACTGGGCCCATGCAGTCCCGGCTGGCTGCAGGATTCAGGGTGTCATCCGCCACCCCATCTTGAACTATGTACACTTTTTTTTTTTTTTGGAGAGGTTTTTGCTACAGGGTGCATGCACTCGCCAGACAGAGAGAGACAGAGAAACTGAAGGCGAGAAATCACCCCCACCCCCCAGGGGGATGGCCATGCCGCAATCCCTTCTCCTCCATTCTCTGCTCGGGATCTTGGGCACACACGCACACGCTACCAGCATGAGTTTAAGCCACCGGGTCCAGGGACTTGAACTGCGGTCGACTACATGGGAGTCCAGCCACATAGCCATTATGCTAACTGCTGGTCCTGAACTACATACACTTTTAAAAATGGGGTTGAGCTAGCCAGTGGGGTGGTGGACAGGGCAGCAAGTTTCCACAAGGTTGACCATGTGTTTAAGTTCTGGACCTTGTGCCTTGAAAACACACGGGGCACCTGTACATGTGTGCCCCAAATCCAGAGAGGGGAAATAGAGAAGGGATTGTAGCATGTTCATTCCCCACGGGGGGTAGGTGAGTGGGGTGAAAGCTCCCCTTCACTCCCCCATCTCTGGAGAGCATACCTGCCCTTTAGCAAGTTAAAAAAACAACATTCTTGTTTTAAATAGCATTAAATCTGATGTCCACGTACAGAATTGTAAACCAGTACTATGTCTTGATACATCCTTGACTTATTCTAGCTTTATTTTCTTTCATCTATCAAGTGTCATTTCTTTGAACTCAAAGTAAGATCTATTACATCTTTTATCTTCTGGTTTTGTGACTTGAACTACTGGGTTGAAACCTTTCCAGAGGTGATTTCTTCAGTCACCAGATGATGAAGCAGAGTTTTTTTCCGATTTCTGTTCTGGGCAGTGACTGTCCACATGGTCCACTCAGTTCCACTGAGCTCCAAAATCTCAGAGGATGAATTTTCCTCTAACAGTTCTTCCTCGTAGAGGTTTATTACTGTGTAATAGTCAGGCAGTAGAAGTAAATAGCTACAGGCTGTTCACTGAGACCTTGGCCTCAGCCTGCAGGTGCAGCTTATGTTCCTTGTCTCCAGACCCAGGCTTGCCATTGAGGTAGCAGACCAGCCCTCCTGAGACTAGCATTTCAGACACTCCCAACTTCCCTAAACACTTTATCTCCTACCTGTGTGTCATGGACAGCTTAATCTACCTGAAGTTTTTTCCCCATCATTAAACCTTTTGGTACTATTCGAAATCCTTGATTAATTACAGGTATTACAAATTTTAAAGGAAATTCCTGAAAATGAAAAAGAAGTTGCCTTAAAGGATTTTAGGTACATATATTTTTGGAGCATCCTAGCCACTTTCAGTAATAGGCTTAGAGTTCCTTTCTAAGGACATAATTCCACCTATTTTTCATTCTAGTTGGAGACACAGCAAAATTTGTTTTTACTTTAGTTTAAGAATATCAAGGAGATGTGACATATAAACCAATTTTATTTCCATGGAGTTTTAAGTTCTGGAACCAACATCTAAACAAATCAAAGTGAAGTCTATAGGAGTATGTGATATCACTTTAGGCATCCTAAGACTTTTTGTTTCAAAAGCACTTATAAGTATTAAACTCAGGACCAAATTGACTAGCACATAGCCTTCTATTAAGATAATTGATAGAGGGGCCGGCAGGTGGTGTGGTTAAAGGCACTGAACGCCATACGACTGACCGCGGTTTGAGTCCTGGACCTGGCGGCTTGCTTTCTCACTTTCTCTCTCTCTCTCAGGTCAAATTAAAATAATAATTATGATAATGATAATAATAAATAAAGATAAATAAAATAATCCTTTAAAAAAGATAGTTGCTTGAAAAATGTTTCATCATGTAACATTAGCAGGAAATAGAATTTAAACTCTCTATATTATCTTGATAACAATATGTTATTAATGGTAATCTGTATATGCATTGAAAAAAGACCAGGAAGAAATATACTAAAAGAATAATAGTGACAACCCCTGGGATGTGGTATGCTGCAGAGTTTAATTTTTCAGTTCTTTGGAATTTTCCAAATTTTCTACAATAGATATGTATTACTTTCATATAAACGCAGATATTCTGAATCCATAAGGGATATGTCATTTTATTACATATAATTTTGGATTGAAAGAGGTGGTTTGGGGACCAGCATATGACATAATGGTTACATTACATTACATTACACTACTACTATGTAGTCAACAGCTGCTCGAGTCCTGGACCCGGCAGTTTCAAATTCAAGCTGGGCGTATGTGCGTGCATGCCCAAAATCCCAAGAGGAAAATAGAGGAAAAGGGACTGCAATGTGGTCATCTTCCCTGGGGGGGTGATTTCTTGCTTTTTGTCTCTTTGTCTATCTCTCTGGCAAGGGCACATACCCTAGAGGAAAAATCTCTCTCTCTCAAAAAAAAAAAAAAAAAAAAAGAGAGACAGATGGTTTGTATAAGTTTTATTTTATATAAATTTCAAGTTATATTTGATTTGAATTCATTGGATACCAAGCTGCAGGAAGCTTTCATAATAAACTTAGCAACTGGATACATTGAATAGTAATTGCAGCTTTCAAGAATATAGTCCCCTAGGAAGATTTGTTTCCACATGCACGGTTACATCCCCTCCCCCTCTGTTGATTATTCTGCCTCTACTCTGATAGGCAGGAGGGGGTATGATAGCCAGAGACTAGGAGATTAGGCCAAAGTTTAGGCAGCGACTCAGTGGTACACCTGAAAATAGATCCTTTTCTAGTCCTTTTCTCATCATTTTCTGTAGCAATAAGTTAGAAAATTACTTCTTCCTTTTTGTAAAGTTTATTTTACTGATTTATTCCATGAGTGAGAGAGAAAGAGACAGCATCCTCAACAAGGTCTTGATGCTGCAATCTCCCCGACCCCCCAGCTTCCCCCAGCCCCAGTTCATGGGTGCATGTGTGCCTGGCGCATGCAGGGAGGTCTCCGGACATGAGCCTGGACCTTCTCACATGAGTGGCCCTCACAGAGGGCTGCTGTTGTGCCACTGTCCAGCCTCTTGAAGTCAACAATTGAAGGGGAGTTGAAGAGAAAGGTTCTAACTGAAGTCTTCTTGAAGACTGAGATAAATTGGGGAGATTAGGAAACTGTGAGAATGATACTAATTTTTTTTCTACTTGATTAGTGTCTTGCCCAGGAGTATTTTGATGTGTGAATCATGTAGTTTCAGTCCATGTGGTTTGAGCACAGTGTGGATTCCTGCTTGTCCTATCTTATAGTAGAAAAAATTGAGGAGGCAGAAAGATGGTTAAGGAGCTTCTCTTCGATTTTAAAGACCAGGAAAATCATGTTAGATGGAGAAGTTCAAGGTCTTTTAGGTCCTGAAGTAGCATGATGGGACACAATTGCAGGTGTGCATGTGTGTGTGTGTGTGTGTGTGTGTGTGTGTTGTAGTAAACTGTGCTCTTACATAATCAGCTATAATGGCCCTATGGCACAGATAATTTTTATGTATGTTAGACAGCAATCTGGCTTATTATATATTATTTTAAGTAACATTGACCCTTAAAGGATTGATTTTATAAAGATAGAGTAAGAAGATAGTTATTTTTTCATCTTACTCCCTTTTTTTTTAGTTTTTAGTTTTCTATAGGGCATGTACACTTGCTAGATACAGAGAGAATGAGAGAGAAAGTGAGAAATCCCCCCCCCCCCGAGGGGATGGCCACACTGCAATCTCTTCTCCTCCACCTCTTCTCTGGATTTTGGGCATGCATGCACCTGCACGCATCATGATTCTCAAGCTGCTGGCCTGGGACTCAAACCTTGAAGCTGGTCATGTGGGATCCAGTGCCTTAACCGCCACACCACCTGCTGGCCTGTTATTTCCTTTTTTGCTTTCTCACCAAGGTTAGTTTCCCAGTGATAATGATTATGGTTCTCATTACTACACCTCTTAAAAATGTCCTATTCTTTAAAATTAGTAAAATTACTAGCTACTCTCTGAGAGCCCTTCCATCTCGGGTTCTTAGAGGAGGATATTGGGAGTGACACTCAGGCTTGCAGCTTGAACCACGTAGTTTAAAGGTATTTGCTGCTGAGACTCAGCCTCCCTTGGAACTAACACACATTGAATCATGAGTTGTTATGACCCTTCTGTTTGGAAGACTCTTGTTAGAAATGCTTTTGTTTATTGGAAAAGTGGTGTCAGTCCCTTTGCATGAGCGTAAGTGTAGCATAAGGTAAGTAGCCCTTTTGCATTTTATGCTCTTGTGATGGGTCCCCTTCAGGCTAAGGGGAGGTTGCTTACTGTTATCCAGATTTAAACACTGGCACTACTTTTAGAATCCAGTCTGCTTTCTGGAGAGTGATTGACAAGGAAATGAGATTCTATTCTTCTTTTTAAAATAATTAGTCATTTTATTTTATTAATTGTAATTATTATTTTTTTTAAATTTACTATAGGACCTATGCTCTCACCAGAGAGAGAGAGAGAGAGAGAGAGAGAGAAAGTGTGAAAACAACAAATCACCAGAATCTGGGACTCAAACCACAGTCAGACATGTGGGAGTCCAGCACCTTAACCACCACGCCACCTGCTGGCCTCAGTTCTATTAGTTTTAAAAATGATTTCATTTGTAATCAGTAAAGTGTAAAGGATTAACAATATCAACAGCTTTCCTTCTTAAGCCACAATCATCTTTTCCCCTAATGACTTTTTTTATGAGTATTCGCTTCCTTTTATTATCTATATTTGTTGCTTGCATTCACTTTCTTATAGCTTTTTATATTGTATTTTTTTTTCTTATCAGACCCTGATCTCATGAGAAATGCAAACATACCCAACAGAGATCTGGGACTGTGTCTTTGTTTCCTTAACTTAGGAAAACCTTTTGCCTTCCTAAATCAGTGTATTTTGAGCCTGTGTTGGTATTTTCTTTAGGTTCCTTCCTCTTGAGTGGATGTAGTGGTAAAGGAGAAGCATTTGGAATTGTGGCTGTGATAAATGAGTGCAAAACATGCTGTAATGGGAAATGCCATATAACCTCTAAATAGCCACGATAATAACCATTGGTGTGGTACGGAGGCCTGTCATTTTTAGTGACTAAGCATGCAGACATGTAATAGCCCTTTTATTTGATTATGGCTCGCAGGGCAGTTCTTGAAAGGCTGATAAAGAGAACGCTGATGCACACTGACTCCTCCTGTGAGTAGTTAACGCGGCACGAACCAGCTTCCCAGTGCATCGCGTGGCCTCCTCGGCCCTCCATTTTGTCACCTGTAACATGTGGCAGTTGGTCCAGAACAGAATTCTCACCTCAGCACTGACAACTGGGCTTTTGGAGGTGGAGAGATGGTTCGAATCTTGTCGGATGCTTAGCAGCCTCCTTGGCCTCTGCCAGCCAGATGCCAATAGTCTCCTCCTACCCCCACAACGCACTCACACACTCACACACACACACACACACACACTTAGTTGGAACAGTCTAGGCTATCTCCTAACATTGCCAGATGTCCTGGGAGGGATGGGATCACAAGTGCCCAGCTGAGAACCATAGGTCTGGATTTGTTATTTTTTTTTAGATATATTAAAACTTTAAGTCATTTTGATATTAGTGTGTTGAGCATGACACTGTAATTTGATTATTAAAGTTTTGTGACTTTTTTTTCTTTTCTGCATAGCAGCATGAATGAAAAACAATTCATTTGACTTTTGCCTTATAAGAAACTTTTTTTATAATTAATACTTTGATGTTGTTTTGAGCTTGTTTCTGGCAATAAAACTTGAGAACTCAGTTACCAAGTATAATAGAGGCCGTAGAAGACGACTCTTTGAATAAACAATGCTTTACATTCAAAGATGAATTCATGTGGTTGTGATGGGCTGTGTTACTGGATAGGTGATACCAACATAGTCATTAAAGATAAGTCCTTGGGGCCAGTAGGTGGCATGGTGGTTAAGGTGCTGGACTCCCATGTGGTCAACCGTGGTATGAGTCCCAGATCAGGCAGCTTGAAACTCACACCAGGCACATGTGCATGCATGCCCAAGATCCCGAGAGAATGGAGAAGGGATTGTGGCATGGCCATCCTCCTGGGGAGTGATTTCTCACTTTTCCTCTCACTGTCTTTCTCTTTCTCTTTCTGTCCAGCAAGTGCACATGTCCTATGGAAAAAAAAAAAAGTCTAAAAAAAAAGGTACATTCTGTCTGGCACATCGAAACGTTCCACCATTTATGTTGACTGGATGGATAATGGATAAATGGAGGACTTCTCTTGTCCACTCATGTAGCGTTGGGAACATGATTTTGTCAGTGACTCATAAACATGGTGGTCCCAAAGCAAAGAGCCCACTGTGAGTGAGAACTGTGGAGCCCCTTTCATTCTCCGGGGTTCCGCCTGGGTTCCTGCCTGTCTCTGCTCTCTCACTGCCAGTATCCATGTCTCCACTCAGGCCTATATCCAGACCTGCCCTTTTCCTCCTGATATCTGTTGCCTCAACTGATTTTATTTTTTTTTCGAGAGATTGTCTTTATAGGTCGTGTGTGCTCTCCAGAGAGACAGAGAGAGAGACAGAGAGACAGAAAGTGAGAAATCACTCCTCCCCAGGGGAGATGACCATGCCGCAGTCCCTTCTCCTCCATTCTCCTCTTGGGATCTTGGGCATGCATGCACATGTGACTGGCATGAGTTTAAGCCACTGGGTCCAGGACTCAAACCATGGTCAGACATGTGGGAGTCTAGCAACATAACCATTAGTCCATGTGCTCATCCCTCAATGGATTTTCTTTTTTTATTTAATTTTTTTTTACTCATTCATTTATTTTTTAATTTGACCAGAGAGAGACACAAAGAGAGTGAGAGAAAGAGAGAGAGAGAGAGACAGGGAGAGAGAGAGAGAGAAAGCAAGGCACCAAGGCCACTTGAACAATGGTTGGTGGTTGGTCATGTGGGAGTAACCAGTGCCTTAACCACCACGCCGCCTGCTGGGCCCTCAGCTGACTTTCTTAGAGCTTATCCTATTGTATTATTTCTTTGTATCAGCCACTATGAGCTTCTGAGGAAACAAACCCATTATGTTTGATTGTGAATCTCTATCCTGTGATCGGAATCACATCTTCTTCCATGAAGAACTGCTTAATTTTCTTTCTCAGGTCATTTGAATCAAACGAGAGCTCTGATTCCTGATTACTTTTGAAAATCACTTCCTTTTCATTTCCTGGGGTCTCATAATTTTCTTTGATAATTCTAGGGCAATGAAAGTTTTTGGCCAAAGGAACCTGTATTGATAACTGTTGATTGGTGGAAACCTTGTTTATGTGCTCACAATGAGGTTACTGATTGGCTACTGAAACTTTGGTCCTGATCTAGTTCCTTCATTTTGCAGTTAAAGAAATTGAGGCCGGGAACCAGCAGTTGGCGTAATGGCTATGTCGCTGGACTCCCACGTAGTTGACCGCGGTTCTCGAAAATCTCTCCAAGAGGGAACCAGCAGTTAGCGTAATGGCTATGTCGCTGGACTCCCACGTAGTTGACCGCGGTTCTCGAAAATCTCTCCAAGAAAAAAAAAAAAAGAAAGAAATTGGGGTCCAGATTTGTTAAGACATAGCCAAGTGCCCACAGTACGTGTGCAGTTATGGAAGGGTTAGAATGGCGGAGTGCAGTCATTGAGACCAGAGCACCAAAATGCAGGCTAAAACAGAGGCAGGCTATGGGAACCAGCAGTTAGCATAATGGCTATGTTGCTGGACTCCCACGTAGTTGACCGCGGTTCGCATCCTGGACCCGGTGGCTTAAAACTCATGCTGGGGGCGTGTGCGTGCGTGCCCAAGATCCGGAGAGGAGAATGGAGGAGAAGGGATTGCGGCATGGCCATCCCCCCTGAGGGGTGATTTCTCACTTTCTGTCTCTCTGTCTCTCTCTGTCTGGCGAGCGCACGTGCCCTATAGCAAAGACCTCTCCAAAAAAAACCCCAAAAAAACCAAAAAAAAAAAACCAAAAAATGGAGGCGGGCTAGATAACTGATGAGAAGTATTGAATCCATAGTATTAGAAAGTTGAAACTGTTTTCTATGGTTTTTGTTCTAAAGCTGTAAAAACGATTATCAAGGGTACCTACTTCATGGTACCATAGCTTTGATTTTACTGGGGCATATCGTCTCTGAAATGGACAAGTGACTCAACTGAAAGAGCTTTCCCATTAGTGCTATTTTAAAAGACCTTTCATGATCTGTTTCTTTTCTCTCTCAGACCCTCTCTCACCATGCCTCACAGGAACCTGACAGGAAGCTGCAATGTGAATTGTGGTTGTAAAATCCATGAGTATGAGCCAGTCTGTGGGTCAGATGGAATTACATATTTTAACCCCTGTCTGGCTGGCTGTGTTAACAGCGGTAATCTGAGCACCGGGGTGAGTATGGCTCGCAAGTTCCTCTTCTGTTGTTCATCCAGCCTCCTGTGACAGGGACGTGACAGAATTCACATGCAACCATGATGGCTTCCGTCTCTTTTCTCAAAAGGTTCCTTCCAAACACCTCTGACAAAATCTAAGGGAAGGGCAAGTACGCAGTCTGTCATTTCTTCCCAGAGACGATGAGAGCATTTGCGTGGAGCCCCGTGGTTCTGTATCAGCCTCTCCTACTTTGTGTTCTGTGCCAACTCAGCGAAATGTGATAAGGTTGAGCTCCAGGCCTTCGGCTGTTCCTCTGACAGGGCCCTTGTGATAGGTTTGAAGGTCAAGATGACCACATTTGGTGCAGATAGAAGAGAACAGGAAAGCACCTCCCCTGACTGGAGTCTGTGAAGATGGGGGCCATTTTTCAAAGATTTCTCAGTTCAGTTCAGACTTTTTTTTTTTTTTTCCTAACTTTCAGAGTAAAGATATTTCTGTCAGTTCAAGAATAGGCTATTTTGAGAATTGCCTCCCCATAAATTATAAATAGGTGGTAATACTTCAGGAGAAGGTTGTCAGATACTACTCAGTTCTTTGTTGAGCCTGGTTTGATTCTTTGCGTAATAACAGGCAGTAGGAGGTTGCTTTAATTAAAAAGTTAAAATGTATCTGCTTGTTCTGTACAGGTGATAAAGGAGTATACCATCGAACAAATATTTGGGGGATGTCATTTTTTTATCTGACTTTTAAACTTGACCACTCTTACAGAAACAGAGCACAAAATTAATGAAACAGCAGAGTTTATTTGGGATGGTAAAAATTGCAACCCAAGAGGTACAGAATTAAACAGCTTTGAATAAGTGTCCCAAGGCCTTAGAGTTTACAATCAGTTGTTTTGTTTGTTTGTTTCTTTCTTTATTTTTAAAATTGTTGAGGGGTGCATGTGCTCATCAGAGAGAGAGAGAGGAAGAAAGAGGGAGAAAGCATGTCCTAGTGGAGAGAGGTCATGCTGCAATCCCTTCTCTTCCACTTCTCCACCCCGCTGGGATTGGGGGTATGCATGCACACAAGCCTGGCAGGTTTTTTTCAAGCCTTTAGGGTCAGGAGTTGACCAGTGTGCTTGGCCAGGTGAGATTTGGATATCTTCACCACCAGAATAGTGGGCAGGACCATCAAACAGGTGTTTTTTTTTTTTTTTTTTTTTTTTGCTATTGGGCATGTGTGCTCATCAGAGAGAAAGAAGGGGGTGGTGAGAAAGCACCCCCCAGGGAGGATGACCATACCTCAATCCCATCTCCTCCATTCTTCTCTCAGGATTCTGGACACAGGCACACTCACCCAGCATATTTTTTCAGCCACCAGGTCTGGGACTTAAACATACTGTTGGCCTTGTGGGATCCAGCTGTCTTAACCACCATGCCACCTGGCTGCCCCTCATCAAACAGTTTTTTTTTTTTTTCTTAAGGTTTTTGCCCTAAAGCACCTGCACTCACTGGAGAAGAGAGAGACAGAGAGCGACAGAAGAGAGAGACAGAGAGCGACAGTGAGAGAGAAAGTGAGAAATCACTCCCCAGAGGAGATGGCCACACTGCAATCCCTTCTCCTTCATTCCTCTCCTGGGATTTTGGGGCATGCACACACACACACTTGCCTGGCATGATTTTTAAGCTGCTGGGTCTGAGACTCGAACTGCAGTAGGCCCTGTGGAAGTCCAGTGCCTTAACTACTATACTACATCGTGGCCCCCATCAAACAGCTTTTAAGGAAAAAAAAAAAGACAAGTAGGGAGGGGATAACATCAGTTGTTTGTCAAGAATTTCGATTGGTGCAGCAAGGTGACAAGATGCCTTGTAGGAAGGAAAGCCCGGGTGTGCAAAGCTCTTCCACAAGCTGGGAGGAAGAGGGAAGCCTGACAATCTTATGATTAGCTTTAGGGTCTGCATGTTCTTCGTAACACATACATCACAAGGTGTGGTGCAAACTATTTCAGGGGGATGATAGCACTTACTTGGAAAGAATGTATATTTAAAAGTTTGGAAACAGGGGTCCGCAGGTGGTGTGGTAGTTAAGGTGCTGAACTCCCCCATGGCTGACCATGGCTCAAGTCTCAGACCTAGTGACTTGAAAATCATGCCAGGCGTGTGTTCATGTGCGCCCAAAAATCCCAAGAGGAGAAGGTATTGTGGTGTGGCCATACCCCTGGGGGTGATTTCTTTCTCTCTCTCTGTCTTTCTCTGGCAAGTGCACATGTCCTGAGGCAAAAACCAAAAACCAAAACCAAAAAAATCCAGAAACAGGGGAAATGTGACTGCAGCCCAGTTTCTCATGCCCTTTTGGCCAAGAGAGGTTTTAGAAAATGCCCCAAACTGTCTTACTTCACCTCCCACACTACAGTGGTAAGCTGAGGTCCCTGCTGCTGGTCCCCATGTCACTGCTGTGCCCCTGTGTGTGTCTGGGCAGGAAGAGTTAGTGAGGTCTGGCCTTCTAGGTGGCTAGGTCCTTCTTCAGGAGAGCATAGGCCCTCTGCGTGCAGCACTTGTTCTTTTATAAAGGGAGAACAGGTGGCCAAATGGCACCCCATTTTTCTACCTGTTCTGACAGCTGCTGTAAGTGTCCATTCAATGAAAGACTGTAATACCCGGGAGCGTTAACTGGCTGATTTAGCATGTGTTGGCTTATTTTGGTGTGGGGTAGCCCCCAATGTTTCATTTTTCACTTTTGTATCGACTTCGAGTACAATATTTTTAGTTTACAGAAAAGATCTGGCCTCTTTCTCTCTTCTGTGGCCTTAGTTCCCCAGAATGGCTCCTGGAACGGCTGTTAGGGGCTCCTAACTATTTGTGGGGAGAAATGAACAAGTATGTTTAAGCTCCTAAGGGTTCCCAGACAGCTTGTCTTCTGTCAGAGCCTGGGAGCCCCACCAGAGAGGTGCCACAGGAGCCAGGTCTCACTTACAACCAATGGGCAGGCTATTCAGGTCACCAGCTAATTAAAGGGGTGAAAAGCATTTAAAACAGTATAGCCAATGAGCTATTCACTACTGTTGCCACCGAAGTCAGTGTGGTTGCATTATAAATTTGATTCACATTTATACAACACACATTTACCTCAGGGCTCACTGTGCTCAGGGCTGTAGTAGTTTTGGTGAGTAATAAAATAAGGTTTGGTGTCTCTTGTTGAGGGGCTTCTATAATTAGAAAGGCTAAGAATTAGCAAACCTGGCAGCATATCATTATACCAAAAATGAGCACACGAAATGGGAATGTTCTAGAATGGAGTTCCGAAAGCTTCTTAGAACAGTTGAGGTTTAAACACTTTGGATGTTTTGGTATCGTTAGATGCACACTTCAGACTCTCACTGTCCTCAGTGAGGAAGGCATTCTCAATGTTTTTCAGTTGTTCAGGCAGCACTTTCTAGGCCGTATTATAATAATTGCACTTTTAAATACTAGAGTTATTTTCGAGCATTTTTATTTAAATTCATCTGCATATTCCTATACCACGTTTTGCTTTTGATTGGCATTCGACTAATTTCTGTTGTGCTTGTTTAGATACGAAATTATACAGAATGCACCTGTGTTCAAAGCCGACAAGTCATCACCCCACCCACGGTGGGGCAGCGAAGTCAGGTCCGCGTGGTTATCGTCAAAACGTATCTCAACGAGAACGGCTACGCTGTGTCCGGGAAATGTAAACGAACCTGTAACACCCTTATCCCGTTCTTAGTTTTTCTGTTCATCGTCACCTTCATTACAGCGTGTGCCCAGCCATCAGCCATCATAGTGACACTCAGGTGAGACCAGCATCTACCTTCTGGGGTGGTGGGGGGGGGGAGTTCTGAACCTGGAATCGTCAGAGTTCGTGTT
>NW_006203869.1:391125-416602 GCF_000334495.1 Tupaia belangeri chinensis
TTCCAGGGCAAGGGACGGTAGGGAAAACCAATGAAACTAAATTAGATTGTGCAAGGGACCAGCAGTTAGTGTAATGGCCATGTCACTGGACTCCTATGTAGTCAACTACAGTTCAAGTCCTGGACCCGGTGACTTAAACTCATGCCGGGTGCATATGCGTGTGTGCCCAAGATCCCAAGAGGAGAATGGAGGAGAAGGGATTGTGGTGTGGCCATCCCCCCAGGAGGTGATTTATTGCTTTCTGTTTCTCTATCTCTCTCTGTCTTTGTGGTGAGTCCATGTGCCCTATAGGAAAAACCTTTTCAAAAAAACCCAAAAAAACAAAAAAACAAAAAAGAAAGGCAGAGGTTTCAAGGTTTCAATTCCTTAGGAGTTGTAAGCCATTACTGTGTTATTATGAGAAGCTGACCCCTGAGGAGGGCAGAGAGTAATTCAGTGAAATCTCCAAGTCATGCATATAGCCATGGCTAACATCGCACACCTCACAGACAGTTAATACCTCCAGGGTCAGTGAGGACGTATGCTGGGCCTGCAGTTCAAAGTGCTGAGTCCATTCATGTGCATGTCATATAAAATGTTGGAGTTGAATCAAGGAAAGGGCAGACTGGGAAATGTGGTTTTTCGGTTGTTCAGGTAGTGCTGTCTTGGCCGGATTATATACCCAGTGTGGGTTTTTTGTTTGTAAGAGGACATGGAAGCTACTTTGTCCGACAGAAATGTGGACACTGGCACATTCAAGTCAGCGTGTTGGTATTCTCAGGAAGGGGCACAGGGGTCAAGGAAGGAAGGGTGCCACGAAGCCAGAGGAAAGCCCACTTCAGGGAAATGAGGGGGCCTTTCTTCTTCCTTCTAGCTCCCCAGGACTGAGGAAGTTCAGGATCTGCCTCCCCCAGCTCTAATGGGATGCTGATGACTTTGAACACAAGCACTTAGGGAACAGCAGAATCAGGCAGAGGCTTACTCTGGGCTCCTTTATCTGTCCAAAGATGGGTTCTCCAAAAGGAACTCAATTTTCATGAATTTTCCCTTTCTAGGAATTTTATCAGAGATCAACTCAAATCCAAGGAGAGGAAATGGGAGGTTGACGCCACAACTTGGCAATCACCTCTCCTTGGAGGGCCACTCCAAGACACCTTTCATTACTCTGAGACATTTCATTTACACTTTCTTCCCTCCCCCTCCTGTAACTTGGGCCACTCCCCAACTCTCTAGAAACCCCAAGTTCCTACTCCAACCTAAGCTCAGGGCTGAGAGATAAGCTTCAACCATCTGACCCTTCTTTGAGTCTCTTATTTTGCAGGACTCCTGCATGTACATAAGTAATTAGAGTTTTTGTCCTATTGATCTCTTTTGATTCATTATAATTCCTCAGTCAAGGAACCTAGAGGTCAAGGAAAGCCATTTGTGTTTCCCTACGGAGCTCTGTGGAGCTGCACGCCTGGCAGGTGTGCTGCTGAGCAGTTGGGGAGTAGCCAGGGCTGCAGGACTGCACTGAATGCATTCTGCTATTTTTTTTTTTAAAGAATTATTTATTCAATTTTATTTATGCATTCATTCATTTAAATTTGACCACAGAGAGGCAGAGAGAGAGAGCAAGAGAGTGAGAAAGCAAGCCACTGGGTCTGGGATTCAAACTGTGGTTGGCCATGTGGGAATGTCCAGCGTCTCAGCCACCACGCCACCTGCTGGTCCCCCTGACATCTTTGTTATTAGATGTCGAATTGGGCATTTCCCAGCGAGGTCATTTTTTTTAAAAGAGAGATTTTTGCCATAGGGTACATGCACTTGCTGGAGAGACAGAGAGACAGAAAGTGAGAAATCACTTCGGCGGGGTGGTGGGTGGCCATGGCACAATCCTTTGTACTCCATTCTTCCCTTGGGATTTTGGGCATACATACACACACACACACGCACACACACACACACACACGAACACATGCCTGGTGTGAGTTTCAAACTGCCAGGTCCGATTTGCAAACGTGGTTGGCCATGTAAGAGTCCAGAGGCATAACCACGGCACCATCTGCTGGTCCCACAGAGCCATTTTTTATCAGCAAGGTAACAGAGCATAAAAGCCATCTGGTGTCTTCCCTCGGTTCCTCCATTGGCAGGTATCTGTGGAGTAACAACCACATGTACACACTGGGTAAAGGGAAGAGATAAAGATCAGGGCTGGTAGATGGCATGGTGGCTAAAGGCACTGGATTCCCACATGGTCGACTGTGGTTCGAGTCCCAGACCTGGCAGCTTGCTTTTCTGCTTTCCCTTTCTTTCTTTGGTCAAATTAAAAATGAATAATAACAAATGGAATTCAATAAATAAATAATTCTTTTAAAAAAAAGAGATGAAGGAAAAGACAAGAGCACAAGTCCCGCTGAATTTTCCATTGTATAACTGGGACCCTGTGTGTGGGGGATAAAAAGGATAAGGCACTTTATTAAATATGAATGAGTATAACTTGTCTCCAATAATCTTCTTTGAACTGTAATTCTGTAAGAGATGTTAAATAACCCATAGAGGGGCCACCCATTTTCTAATGTTCAAACATGGTAAATCACCAGTTAGCTTGAATCTCTGCTAATTACATAATCAGTAAGGCTCCATCCTCCTGCCGTCTGGAAATCGTTTTGGGAAAAAGAAAAAGTGACCAGGAGGAGCTCATTCTTTCTTTGATTTTTGATTTGTTTCCCATGTATTTTTTGACTACACTTATGGTTTTAGTTATTTTTACTTTTTTCTCTGTTTTGGAAGAATTATTGAAGTAATCACAAGGGCCAACAGGTGGCATAGTGGCTAAAGTACTGGAGTCCCACATGGCCAACTGCAGGTCGTGTCCAGACCAGATGGCTTGAAAATCGTGCCAGGCACATGTACATGCATGCCCAAAATCCCAGGAGGAGACTGGGGGAGAAGGGACTGCGGTGTGGCCATCCCTCCTGGGGGGTGATTTCTCACTTTCCTCTCTCTGTCTCTTTCTTCTTGGGTGAATGTATGCAACCTTTAAACAAAAATCTAAAAAAGATAAAGAAGTAATTTCCATTCTATATGTTTACCATTCAGGAAAGTGCAAGCAGAGGGGGAAAAGTGCAGTATTTAGGATAAAATTCTTTTTTTTTTTTCTGGTAAGTAGAATCAATTTTGGAAACTCACTTAGAGCTGGTTCAGCCTTGTTTGCCAAGCACCTTTGACCCTCCATCAGTATTTACATAGAAACAATTAGTGTAGTTAATCAGCTAATTTGGTGTCTTCACTGGGAAGACCTTGATTGAGTGATTCAGTCATCCTCAATCTTGATTGACTATTGTTAGTAAACTTTAGCAAATAAGTATTTTTGGCATGCCAGCTTTCGTCCTGGCCCTCCACAGCAAGCTTGATGTACAGACGTTTTCTTGGGTCCACTATTTACAAACGTTTTTTTCTCTCCTTTCACTATAGGTCTGTAGAAGATGAAGAGAGACCTTTTGCACTGGGAATGCAGTTTGTTTTACTGCGAACACTTGGTACGTACCTGAATTTCCACACGTACCTCTTGGTTCCTCTTCCCAGATGGTCAGTTCTCACTGTCCTTTAAAAATGACATGGCAAGTCCGTTATTACCGTTAGTGGCTAGGATTTTACCGGCTCGTGGTAAGGGCATAACTTCCTTATTTTCTGACTTGCACTAAAAGATGACAAGTTCTGTCATTTGATGAAACAAAACAGAAGTGGCAGGGTTAGTTCTTTTCCACTGCAAACATAAATGTGGACAAAATTCCCCAGAAAGTTTTTGAGGAAGAAATATTAAGTCAAGCAATTTGTAATGGGTTTGTTATCCTGATATTTTGCTTCCTTTGTATCTTTATGAACAGGAGAGAAATTGGTGGTCATTTTATTTTTGAAAATTTTAATTCCTTACCCTTTATAGGAATAGTACTGTTCTGAGCAAAGAGTAGTGTCTATCAAGTTTTCTGAGAGAAAACAAGAAAAATCTCCAAAGCAACATGTAGGAATTATATCATACAAGGGAATTTCTTAAAGGTTGTGGAAAAAGGAATGATACGAGTTTATTTTGATGTAAAAAAATTGTAGAATCTATGCATAATTTTTTCATTATGTGCATTGTCCTTGAAGATCCCCAGGAAAGCTTTATTCAACATTAGGAGGAGCTCATTCCTGAAAAATGCTGGATCAATGAGCCAGACCAGAATTCACTTGTGTCTGAAGACCATGGCTCTTATTTTCACAAATGGTGCCTTACCTCAGGGAGTCTTGGGACGATGAGTGGGAGAGGAGAGTGCGAAAGAGCCTATTCTCTTGATCAGTCTCAATGTACTTTTAATTGACTTCCTCGCCATCAAGCTTATTTTTCCTTTCATAAGTGGCCGTCTATTGTTTTATTCAGCTGTTGTTTCCTAGCTCGTAATCAGTATCATTGTCCGTAAAACCAAAACCAACAAACAAACAAAAATCATTTTTTGATTCAGATTTCTTCAGTTTTGAAGGGTGAGACATTTAAAAAGGGCGTTGTCTGACCCTTTGAAGCTCGAATCCTCTCTGGAATTCTGTTGTCATGGGTCATGGTGGATGGCTCAGTCCAAGAATGAGCACTATCAGTAAACCCGGGATGGAAACCGATTTTAACAGGTGGCTTGTTTTGGGTTCTAATAAGAGTTTGAAGGCACCATTTTTAACAGGAATGTTAGTTAAAGGAAATTATGACGCATTTAGATATAGTTGAGTTTGCCTCATACTTCTTGTCAAAAACTAAAAAGTGTTATGTTCAAAGAAAGAAATTTGCTAACCACAGGGATGGCTGACTAGGAAAAGAAAACCAATAATTCCTTTTGGCAACACTCCCTCTGATGCCATCATATGAATTCGGAGGTGGGGGTGAGCAGATGTACTCTGTGGTATCAGGAATAGGTGGAGGGAGAACATTTCAGACAGTAAATACTTAATTCACCTTTATCTTAACTGCTGTTTTGTTTATAGACATTTATTTACTTATTTAATGTATTTTTTTTGTCATGCTTTTCTAAGCCACTGGGTCCAGGACTTGAGCCACAATTGGCTATTTGGGAATCCAGTGCCTTACTCACTATGCCACCTGCTGACCTGTAAAGTAGAGTTAGACTGACAAGCCGATTTCCATGTTTTTAAAATTACAGAGCAAACAGAGTTTTAAATATTTTAATAATGTCAAAATGTAATTGTAGCGACAGACCTTGTTTTAAATAAATACGACATATTTAAAAATGTATCATTCACAGCCTCCTGGACTATGACTTCATCTGTCTTCTCTTTCTCTCCCTTCTTCCCTTCCTGCTCTGTTCCCTCCCTCACATCTCTTCTTTCTATACACTCTTTAATTTTTTTCTTTTTTTTTGAGAGAGAGAGAGATTTTTGCTATAGGGTGCGTTTGCTCCCCTGAGAGACAGAGAGACAGAAAGCGAGAAATCAACCCCTGGGGGATGGCCATGCCACTATTTCTTCTCCTCTGTTCTCCACTCGAGATTTTGGGCATGCATGCACACATGCCCGGCATGAGTTTTAAGCCACCAGGCCTGGTACTCGAACCATAGTTAACTACATGGGAGTCCAGCGACATAATCATTACACTCTCTGCTGGTCCCTCTATACACTCTTATTGAGGATGTCCGGGCTGTCCTGGTAGGCTGTTGGCATGCAAGAAATAAAAGGCCTGGTCCCCTCCTGCAAAGAGCTGTAGGGTGACAGATTTGCCAACAGTTTAAATCCCATATGACAGTTAATAAATTGAAGGTATATACAAAATGCAGTGAGAGGTCCGGCAGATGGCATACTGGTTATGTCGCTGGACTCCCACGTAGTCGACCGTGGTTTGAGTCCTGGACCTGGCAGCTTAAAACTCATGCCAGATACCTGTGTGTACACTCAAAATTCTGAGAGGAGAATGGAGAAGGGATTGCTGTGTGGCCATCCCCCCAAGGGGTGATTTCTCACTTTCTGCCTCTCTGTATCTCTCTGGTGAGTGTACACACCCTATAGCAAAAATTGCTCTTAAAAAAAAAATGCAGTGAGAATAGGGTGGCGTCCAAGTGAGTCAGGAATATGAAGGAGGGGTAGATATTTGCAAGGTGAACAAGCTGGGAGTGGGGGCACATTTTGGCAAAGAGAGTATCCTGTGACAAAGGAAGTCTATTGGGTAGACTTTCTTATGGGATTAAAGGAAGGACTATTAAATGCCATAGCTCAAATAACAAAGCCACTGCTCATCCCAAATGTTTCATAAGCTTCAAAGGTGAATTTTATTCCACAATTATTTCCATACTCCAATGATTCTGTACAGTTGCCGTTTGATGTGGTTCCTGACTGACAGGAGCCAATCCTCTTCTCACACTCTTCATGCACTCAGAGACTGGAACCCAGCCCACAAGAACCAAGCGTGCTGAAATTCAATGGACAATGAAGGGTTCTATTGTAGTATGGTCTCTTGAGTATTTATTGACAAAATCTGATTTTTTTTTTAAGTTTAAAAGGGTTCTCTATGTGCACTTTCATCAAAAACATGTATTTTCAAATAAATAAAATTGTATCTATTTAAAGTGTACAGTATGATGACTTGAGATACACACACACACTAGACATTTTTATGATTCTAAAAGTCAGTAACACATCTGAGCTGCAAACTGCAAGACTTTAAGTGTTTATCATTTAGTGACTATTTTTGTAACATATACATCGTGAAAAAAGGTGACCTATTTCTTTGGGTTGGTCCTGTGGCCTGGTGGTTAAGGGAGCCAGATTTTACATGGCCATCTGGGTGGTTCATATCCCAGACCCTGAAGCTTGAAAAGGGGAAGCTTGAAAAACATGCCAGGCACGCGTGCATGTGTGCCCCAGACCCTGACAGGGTGGAGAAACGGAGGAGAGAGGATTACAGCCCGACCACGCCCCACTGGCAGATGGTTTCCCTGCTTTTGTCTTTCTCTCTCTCTCCAAAAAAAGGGGGGAAAAATAGTGACCTAGCTTGACAAAGAAATCAACCAGAAAAGAAGCCACTCTGACTAGTTTTAGAGCCCACAAGCACCTTGATCATTTACACATTTGTTTTCTCTCCACTTCCTACTTTTCTTTCTGTCCCCCACTCCAGCGTACATCCCTACCCCCATTTACTTCGGAGCGGTTATTGACACGACCTGCATGCTCTGGCAACAGGAGTGCGGTGTGCAGGGCTCCTGCTGGGAGTACAACGTGACATCCTTCCGATTTGTCTATTTCGGTTTGGCGGCTGGCCTCAAATTCCTTGGCTTTATTTTTATTTTTCTGGCCTGGTACTCCATCAAATACAAGGAAGACGGACTGCAGAGGCAGAGGTGGAGAGAATTCCCTCTGAGCACTGTGAGCGAGAGAGTGACCCGTCCCGACAGTGCCGACAAGCACGCCCGGACTAGATCCTGCCCGGCTTTCAGCACCCAGGGAGAGCTGCAGGAAGAGACGGGCCTGCAAAAAGGGACCCAATGCACAGCACAGACCTATGCGGGGCCCTTCCCTGAAGCAATAAGTTCCACTGCAGACCCAGGGCTGGAAGAGAGCCCGGCGACCATGTAGCCTCCCTCCTGAAGCTTGAACCTGGAAGACTTCCGTTTTGTTGGTTGAATTGACTATGGCGACTTGAGAAACACCCGTGCCTTCTTTTCTTTCTTTCGAAAACCAACAAAACTCAGTATACACAGCCACTACTGATTGAGGGCTGGATACCTCAACAAGACTGAGAGCCTTTTCCTTCTTCTAAGAAAGAGGAGTTTAGATAAATTCCTTGCCGTTCCCGGATGTTAATTTAACGCTCACGCTCCAGTAGGGTCTAAGGCGGAAGGACATGGTAAACACAGTCCCGGGGCGGGTAAAGGCGGTGCATATCATTAGCATACACTCCAAACCAAGAGAAGGGAGCTTGACCGTGACTTTGCATTTACACATCAAAGTTTTTAGCTATGAACACCTACTGTGAGTTCTGCTACAAAGCACAAATGAATTTGTCTCAACTATGCAATTTGTTAGGAAAAAAACGTAAGTGCAGCATGTTAATTTTGCTTTCAGAGAATAAAGCAGATCTGTTTTTGGAAAGAGGAAGCTAAACTTACCCTAAAGTACTGTTAATAGCATTTCAAGCCATAGCAGAGTTATCAATCAGGTAGAATTTTTCAAATGCGTCAAAGGAACTATATACCTAACGTGATAAAAGGAAGAGCTACTTTCTTGCTCTCCTAAGACACATTTTCTTTTAGTCTGTCTGCCCCATCATAAGGTAGTTAAAGAGGCTGCTGGACCATAAATAGGAGAGCTTGAATATAAACTCCAGTATTTTTTCATAAGGAGCTTTAAAAGTAGTGCGCTAAATAATATGGTTGGAAATTGTCTTTTGAGATGCATATTAAGGAAAGAAACTGATGGCTTACTCATCCGAGCAAATTGCTACAGACATTTTTTTTTTGGCTCGTAAAGGCCCACAGAAAGATAGTTAAGAATGGTAACCTTGACACTCAAAGTGGTTGGAAAAAGAAATTCCAGAGACGTCAGACTGAGTTCCACCTTAGTATTTTGGTTGTATCTTGGAAGCACTGGTCAATCTGTATATTCTGTACAGAAAATTGCTGCAGTTGCTCCTGGTAGTGAGTAATTAAATTAGAAAAGCTGTACCTGGGAGAGGAAAATCTCTTTAAATACAAGAGGAAGGAGACCTATGAGCTGGACCCAGAATATAATCTTCCGTTATGATTGAAAATGATTTAAAATGGGCCTGTCATATAAAATCCTACTTTATCAGAGTTAGGATCATTTCCTACCCCCCTGTGATGCCTTCCTACTGTAATCTTCTCGCAGTAATCGGGATAGGAATTTTCTGGCCTAAATTGCCTTGTGCACATTAGCCATCATTCTCTCCCATATGTCCCAGCACATCACTTTGACGTGAATGGCACATGGAATGCTTTCTACATGGTTCATAAAACATGCCTCCTGACAGCTCTCACAAGCTGACAGCAAGTGAACTCCCGGGATCTGGCCAAAGGGGACCGTAAGGTCCAGATACCGACACAGTATAATTGTGCAGTCTCACTGTCTCTGCCAAGGAGCCTGTGCCCTGTAGGATTAATTTGGGAAATAATTTACTTGTCTGGCTTACCTTCTACCACAGAAGAGATGTGACTGACAGACTGTCCCATGATTCAGGCTTTTCATCCTCCATTCTTGTTTGGCTGCACGGGTGGAGTTATATGAACACTCCCGGGTACAGGATGGCTTTCCTGTCTACCTAGGAATGGCATTAGTCAAATGGTCTTCTTGCTCGCCCGTAGTTTGTGGAGAGGGTTGCCCGTAGTTTGTGGAGAGGGTTATCGCTATTAGACTGAGTAATGTCCATGAAGGGTGGAACTAGTGGTATCAGGTAACAAGGACTTACCTTTAGCCCTTAGGGACAGCTCTCAGGGAGGTGAGCAGTCTTGCTTGGCTAAGACTGTGACTGCATTGGCATCCGTCAGACTTTGGTCAATGTAGTGTACATTGAAGGTTTTCTGAAAACACTTCATTAACTTAGTGTCTACTCTGGGGCCTTGGAATTTCTCTTTGGCCTCTGTGTGACACCTTTGATCCTGTAGAATAGAAAGTTTCCTTTAGTGTTGAGCTAAAGCTGTGTAGGTTGAAAAAGGTTGGTGTTTTAATTCTCCTTTGATTGGTAAAATACTGCACTGAAAGAATTTCAGTGGGGTTGGTACTTTTTATTGGTAGAGATTCCTAAGATTGCTGGAACTCCCCAGGGGAGTCCAATTAAACAATTAAGGAGGCTTTCCTCCCTAGCCTCTACTTTCAACAGTCATCCAGCTCTGCATTCACTCACTGGGCACCAGTTGTCTGTCAGGTACCATTCCACCTGCTTTCAGTCTGCCACTCCACGAAATCCTCAACGGTGATTAGGCCATAGCTCAAAGGAATTGGCCTGACATGTGCACCATAATGTCAATATTGTACTTCCTCAAGTATCTGATATTTATAAATAGCAGATGTATCATTAATGTGTTGTTGGTGAATGTAGAATAAGTAGTAAAAATCATGAGAGAATAAAGTTTTGGAATATATCCCAATTAAGAGTTGTTCCCCAAATACATTGGGCTCTGGTAGCATGGTTGGAATATTACATAGCCTACTAAATGACTTAAATGTTGTTTAAGTATATAGATAAGGTCTTATATATTTGTTAAGGGATCGGTCATGGAACTTTATAGTCACAGCTTCTATTGTAAGTTTTAATCGTCACTCTTCATGAGCTTGGGCTTTGAATTCTTGTTTTGACAAAAGGTCATTCTATTCTTTTAAAAACTCCCTATAATGTATTGCTTGGCTTTAATGTGCAAATATAAATTCTTTGAGTCCAGCCTATTAATTTAGAAATTCCCAGGGGATGGGATGGGTAGTTTGAAATACATTCTTTTGGTTATCTTCATCAGCATGAAATCCTTATTTTTTGTAGGCAAATTTAATCCTTGAAAGTAGTTAAAAGTCATTCAGAAATAAGGTGGTAAAAGAGGGGGAGGAGAAATGAAGAGGAAACAGATTAGCATTTGTTCAGTGTTAACTATCTGCAAAGCATTTGTCAAGCGGTTAATAGATATCATTCCTTTTAAACCCTTTAAGAGTCTTGCAAAGATTTTTATTCATTTAAAAAATAGATATGAATGAAACTGAGGGTCAGAGGATTAAAGTAACTTATTTAAGATTGGACAGCGTGGCACTCAAGGTTTAGATGTAGATATCCCTGACACTATTAATCATGTCTTATACTACACAATATGGACAAACGTTTTAATTAACAAAGGCAAGATTTAAGTTTAAAATAGAGAGTTTAAAGCATATAATTTTGATGTTTTACTGTTTATGAAGAGAAGTTATTTCTTTGTATGAATAGAAAAAACTGTAGGAATCATGTGTAGGAAACATCGACATTTAATGCTTAACTAGATTTTCAAGGTAAATGTCCATTTATTTAGCTAAGTGTTAAGAATTGCTTGTCATTACATACCTCAAATATTTATTTATAGTTCATATTTAAGACAGAACAAATCCAACTTTTGTGTTCACATCGAGTTTCAGCAGAGGTTCTGAAATGAAACATGAAGAAAAGTAGTTTAGATTTATTAAATCTGAGCTTTGGGAATTTCAGGAGATATATTTTTTTTCAGAATATTAGCATTCTCATTTGTTTTTCTGGTGAATCTGAGTGTTAAGATTCCTCATAAAGATTTTAAATAAATGCATACAAAATACATACCAAACCACTGACCTCAATTGTTACCTTTAGTAGCTGTGACAACAAACTGCAGCACTTGGAAATGTCAGCCTTTAGAGAAGGGAGTTACCTGGAGTAGGGCCGGTGGAGGAAATGGCAGTCCTACATTGTCACCAGCCAACCACCAAGAAAACTCTTCTTCAGTCTGCAATTCCAGCTTGCATTCTTTGGTAGATCTGGAGCCAGAAGTTTCTTTTTGGAGCCTATTTTGTAGCAACCATATATGCGCCAGAGAGAAGCTTTAGCGTGTGGATGGACCTGAAGCATTCGTGTGAATTCTCTAGTGCTCCTAGGAGCCGTAGGCAAGCCTGAGTTTAGGGCGGTAGCCAATTATACTCTGTGATGGTGCGTGTACTTACGAAATTGTAGATGGCGCAGAACGTGAACATAACTTGATATGTAGGTACGTACTGTGTATTCTGAGTAGCAGATAGACACCAAATTGCTGTACAATTCCAGAATTGCCTAGACTTCAGGTTTGCTAACCTTCTGTTACACAGACCAGGAGGTAGCCTTTCCGTGTATTTGTCTTTCCTCTTCCATAACAAGGGAGTGCCATGGCTGGCTGGCAAAATTAGTTGCCTTGTGCACTTTATCTTTTCCATGTTCTTTTTCTTCATCTTCCAGGATGCTGCTGGCCATATCTGTCCTAGACTTCTTGTTACATTGGAATCAGATCTGTGTATGTTCGAAGAGGTCTTATTGTAAGCACTTAATTTTTACTCAGTCCTAGGAAAGGGTCAATCGACTATGACGGAAACTCTCCCTAGGTGTTTGCTTTTGCAACATTAAAAAAAAAATGCCTCGGTGCTAAAAGTATTTAATGATGCATGTTCACCACTAAGACACGCTACTGAATGGACAGTATTTCACTGGTAAGGGGCTGCATGTGCTTTGCATTGGAAATCAGGAGAATTTCCCAGAAAACAAACACCCATTGCTCTCATTTCAACAGTTAATCCACAAATATTACGCCGCAAAAATGAAGATTGGAAGGGGAAATATTTTCTATGAAAAACTCAGCGCTTTTGATATTTATATTAGCAAGAATATTCAGATGCTAAAAGTAATTTCGGAGAGAGATTAAAAAAATTTTTCAGATGAACTTTTCTTATTTCCTCTCCAAAAAGTTCACACCCTCGTATGGTGTTTTTAACATCGAGTTTTGAAGGTGTTGTCTTTGTCTGTGTTCTATTATTACATGTTAAAATGGAAGGAGAAAATATTAAAAAACAAAAGTAATTGCAGGGACATCTTAAACCAAAGGGGTGAATAAAAGCTGTTTAAATTTGTATCTAGAAATGAAAAATTAGAGTAATTGGTAAGGCTTTTTAGTGGGCATTTTCTTAAAATACTTACCTCTACCCCAACCCCAAATGTTAATTTAGAAGAACGCAACAGGTAGGCCAGCCTCTAACTCTTAAAGAAAATGTAATACTATGTCAAATGAACTGGATAGGGTCTTAGTGGAGTGCGTGTTCAGCCTGTGTGTGTTTTTGTGTGTAGAGGTGTGCTTGTGATGAAAGGGTGTTTTGAGTTGTTACATGAAGAAATTTGATTTTGTGATTTTTAAAAAGAATATTTATTTGGAGACCTTTAGGATAATTTAAAAGATGTATGATTTCCTTGTGTTGAGTTAAATCTATTGTCAATGTACTAATAAACCCTGGTTTACAACATCTTGAATACTTGATCGTTAAAAATTAAGAAAAAAAATTAAAAACATGAATAAAGTGTGTTGGATTGAAATTAGTTTGTCTCTACATTTTTTGTTTAATGAGATATAGTGGGCTCACCCATAACCTGGTGGTTAAAGGAAGCCAGATCCCATGTGGCTACCTGTGGTTTGAACCCCAGCCCCAGTGGCTTGAGAAACATGCTGGGTACGTGAGTCTGTGTCTCAAATCCTGATAGGACGGGGACATGGAGGGGAAGGGATTATGGCGTGACCATGACCCACTGGGGGAGGTGCTTTCTTCCTCTCTCTCTTCGAGCCTCTCTGGCTCTCTGGTGAAAGCCATGCTCTCTGGCAACTAAAAACATAAAAACAATTTAACAAAATTATTTAGTAATGACGCAGTATGAGCTCCCCACCCTCCCATAAAATTAACTCTGTACCTAACTGAGAACTCTGCCTTGAAGCATGATGTTCTAGGCTTAGACTATTAGGACGTAAAACGTTAAGAGCGTGCCATAGCACATTGTTTTACTGAGTCACCAAAGAGTCTAACTTTCAGTAGTTTGCCACTTATCTACTTTTAAAGCAAACTTTCCGACGGTTGCAGTATTTGCCTTAAATATGGTTGGTTAAGTGGTATTTAAATAATAGGCTAGCCCCAAGCGCTCAGTGGCTTCATAGCACCCAGGTTTATTTCTTGTTCACATGACGTGTCTGTGATGGGTCTGTTCCACGCACTCGCTCAGAGACTCCGTCATCCTAAAGCTGCCCCATAGCGAGTGCTCAGGGTTCGTTGTGGTTGCTGGGACAAAGAAAGAAGAACCCAGAAAATAGCAAAGGGACTTTTCTCCTTTTCAGCCTGTCACACGTGTCCTTTCTGCTCCCGTTTCATCGCCTAACTGCTTGGGGTCCTGAGAATAAGGGGAAGCAGATGGCGAGTGTCCTGCGGCTACTGGTCTCTGCTGGACAGTAGCGCCACACCGCTGCCTGTGTTAGGCTAAGGATGATTTGCAAAATAGTCTGACTCATTGTTCAAAACACTAGTAAATAAAGGGAAAGTCTCAAGCATGAAACGGAATCATTTCCAAAGAGTCAATATCAAAATTTGGTCAACAAAGCACCAGCGGATGACATGGTGGTTAAGGCGCTAGACAGCCATATGGCTGACCATGGTTCAAGTCCCAGACCTGGTGACTTGAAAATCATGTCTGGCGTGTGTGCAGGCATGCCCAGAATCCCAGTAGGAGAATGGAGATGGGATTGTGGCATCACCACCACCCCCAGGGTAGGGGGTGATTTCTCACTTTCTCTCTCCCCCTCTCTGGTGAGCGCATGCTCCCTATGGCAAAAACCTTAAAACCAGCAAACAAAAAGTCCTGTATTGGGGCCAGGCAGTGTATTAGTAATGCAGCTGGACCTACGTAGGAAAGAGTCTCAGTTTGCCTCCACGGACCTTCCTGTGCACGCTAGACATGAGCGTCAGGGATTCGGCCTGGCTAAGACTGGGGTAGACCCTGTTGGGGTGCCTGTTTCTCTGTCTCTCTCATGAAATAAACTTTAAAAGGGATGGGGAGATGGACAGGAGCGCAGTGGCCAAACAGGATAGATACTTTGTGAGGTTGATCTGCATGCAAGGGTCTAGATTCATTTCTTTTTTAAAAATTATTATTATTTATTTGCTAGAGGGTGTGCTTACTGGAGAGAGACACGGAGAGAAAGAAAGTGAGAAAGCACCCCCACCGTGGGGGAATGGCCATCGTGCAATCCCTTCTCCATTCTCCTCTTGGGATTTTGGGCATGCATGTATACTCCTCTGGCATATTCTTTTTTCTTCTTTTTTTTGGAGAGGTTTTTGCTATAGGGCGTGTGCTCTTGCCAGACAGACAGAGAGAGACAGAGAGACAGAAAGTGAGAAATCACCCCCCAGGGAGGAGGGCCACGCCGCAATCCCTTCTCCTCCATTCTTCTTTGGGGATCTTGGACATGCACGCACATGTGCCTGGCGTGAATTTGAAGCCACTGGGTCCGGGACGCTAACCATGGTCGACTACATGAGAGTCCAGTGACATAGCCATTACGTTAACTGCTGGTCCCTTCTGGGATATTTCTCAAGCCTCCAGGTCTGGACCTGAACCATGCTGTCAGCCATGTGGAGTCCAGCCGTCCCAACAATCACAGCGGCAGCCGAACCCTAGGTTCATTTCTGACGACCTCCCTGAGTGTGCCAGGCAGGTAGGTGCTATGACCCAGGGCTGGCCAAAGTTGGGATGGATCATGACATCAAGACCCTGCTGAGGATGCTTTCTCTCTCTCTGACTTAAAAATAAAACCTAAAAAATCTTCTAAAAAGTCACCTTTCTTGGAGATCTCTACTGAATGACAAATGAATCATTTAAAAATGACCTAGGAGTCAGTGCCTGAGATAAGAATGGGGACTTCTGCTCCAACTCCACCCAGGGAGAAAAAGCACTGCTTTCAAGGTCTCTCCCGACCACCAGCAGGGTTTTCCAAACACACTGGCGTCTAAAACTTTTGGGTGCCAGTGGGAAAGAGGTAAAGGATTAGTGGAAGTACCAGCATGACTCATGGGCTGAAGCACAAAGCAGTTATATTTAGAGCCGCTTTGAGCTCCCTGCAGGTGGGACACAGGGCGATTGATTTCCAGCGCTCACTCCCGCCCCACCTGCTCACAGAGAGTGAAGGGTGGGGGTGGCCCAAGACACATGAGTTGGTGGGAGAGCCTGCGTGTGTCCATGCTAGTTCCTGGCTCAACTGTTATTTCTCCCGTTGCTTTGTGTATTCATCAGGGAGCCCTTTATGCAAAGAGCAGATAGTAACCCGTGCTTGAATCAACCATCTTCTCAATTACGTGTGAATAATTCAGTCAAGATTTCTGAAATTTCCCATGTTTTCAGAGTATAGGCAGAGACATTTTTAACATTGGGCTTTTTGAAACAGACACATTAGACAATGTTTCTCTTGGTCTAACCCCAAGGCCTGAAGTTAAAGGAGCTTGATCCCACATGGCTGGCAGCATAGTTCAAGTCCCTAGCCAGGCGGCTTGAACACACTAGGCGCATGCACCAGATCGCAACAGGCTGGAGACATGGAAGGGACTGTGGTGTGATTATGCTTCATGGCGGGGACCAGGGGGGTGCTTTCTCCTCCCCCTCTCTTCGTCTCTTTCTGGTGAGTGCATGCACCTTCGAACAATTTTTAGAAGTTAAAAAATAATGTGTAAAAAGGAAAAATGTTCTTCTTTAAGAAATGAGACAAGAGAGGTGACGAATGTGGTCACTTATCTTTCCTGTTTTAGCGTCAGACTTGGTACACTCAGTGTTTTAAGAGCGGATGAAAAGCATCCAGTTCCTTTCTTCTTTTTAAAATTGCCAGCTGGGCAGAGATGGCCTCTGTGGCTTCAGCGTATGAGAGCCAAAAAACATTTTTAATTGTACAAAGTCATTGGAAAGCAGGGAGATCAATACTCGGGGCTCACTTTTGAATTTAAATGTCAAAGTCTGGTGCAGTTCCAGCTTATAATATCCACATAAATCAGTAGAAAGCTAACGCTGTTCTTTGGCCTGCTAAGTTCCAAGGCACTAAAGAGCGAACGAGCGAGCCTGCCATGGATCAAATTGTTCTGGATGTGTTCTTGTCAAAAATGATAGCTAGGGAGGAGGCTTGCTACTTGAGAAATCAATGCAAGATATGGTTTGGCCTTTGCAGGCCTCAGCGCCTAGCAGAGATGTCTTTAGTTGCACTAGAGTGACACCTAGTGGTCATCATGGAAAACACAAGCTCAGCTAATAGGGGCCTTCTGGAGGTTAGGTGGGGCTCGTGGTGATATGATACTGCAGCTGATCCGGGCTGGAAGCTGGGTTGGAGCTACCCTTGCTCTGGGTCACCTGCCCTGTCAGGACTGGGAGTGGGGACCATGGGGAAGGGAGGAGTGTGAAGGATGCAGATTTTGGACCCGAGAAAATTCAGACAGAGGGCCGTGCTGTCACTCCTGCTGCCATTGTCAGGTGAGCAGACACGCTCAGCAGAAAAGCCCCCCACATGCACTTGTGTGGGCTCGTTTGTTCAATCGGTAAAGTTCCACCCTTCTGGAGTTCTTTCCTCAACGCCGGGGCCCAGGGACGCCTCAGTCCCAACAGGAAAGCTTGGGTTTTCGGGCTTCCCTTCTACTTTCTGCAGCATGGACTCGCTGCGAGGCCCACGGCCAGCAGAGTCCTCAGCCGCAGAGAAAGGTGAGTCAACCAGGCCAAAACAAACCAGGCCCCTCCAGAGTCAGCTTGGTCAGAAATGGGGAAGGAGCGAGGTTATCTTACGAGCGTGGCCAGTTATGCACACTCCATTGGCCCCAGACTTGAAAACGTCAGTGATGGGACCAGCAGTTAGCATAATGGCTATGTTGCTGGACTCTCATGTAGTTGACAGTGAATCGACCGTGGTTTGAGTCTCGGACCCAGTGGCTCAAACTCACATTGGGCGCATGTGCATGCGTGCCCAGGATCCCGAGAGGAGAATGGAGGAGAAGGGATTGCGGCGTGGCCATCCCCCCTGGGGGGGGGTGATTTCTCGCTTTCTGTCTCTCTGTCTCTCTCTGTCTTTCCGGCGAGCACACACACACCATATACCAAAAACCTCTAAAAAAAAAAAAAGTCAGTGTTCTCCTACTTAGGGAAGAGATGCCATGTCCAGGGTTGGGGGAGTGCAGGAAAGACTACAGGAAAGGAAAAGGTGGGACCAGCAGTTAGCATAATGGCTATGTCGCTGGACTCCCACGTAGTTGACCGCAATTCGAGTCCTGGACCCGGTGGCTTAAACTCACGCTGGGCACGTGTGCGTACATGCCCAAGATCCCAAGAGGAGAATGGAAGAGAAGAGATTGCGGCATGGCCGTCCCCCGTGGGGGTTGATTTCTGGCTTTCTGTCTCTCGGTCTCTGTCTGTCTGGCTAGTGCAGGCACCCTATAGCAAAAAAAAAAAAAAAAAAAAAAAAAAAAAAAAGAAAACATTTGAAACAATATATTGAGGATGGGAGGACTGGTAAGATTTATCCAGTTGAGATGGAATACAGGGGTAGATGTTACAAACAGAAGGAAAGCTAGGGGAAATCTGAGTCTACAAAGAGGACGTTCAAAAGCACCGAAGCTGGGCGAGCCATGTGTGGAAGCTCAGGTGGCTGGATCCCATGTGGCTGACTCCTTGGTTTGAGCCTCAGACCTGGAGGTTTGAAAAACATGCCAGGAGTGTGTGTGTGCATGCCCCACACCCCAAGATAAAACTGGGGGAGAAGGGATTGTGGTATGGCCATTTCCCCTGGGAGAGTGATTTCTCACTCTCCCTCTCTTGTCTCTGTCTCTCTCTGGCAAGAAGCAGCACTGAAGCTTTTCTCAACAGGCAGCGAGATCGGAGCCTCAGCTGTGGACAAGGGATCTTGTCTGCAGTGTGGGACTTGCCGAGAGTTGAGAGAGGCCGGGTGTATGAAAGAGGCCTAGGGGAGTGCAGCTTCCCCAGCAGCTTAAATAAGACCTTGTGAGGGCCTAAGAGACTCAGGTGCTGACACACTGATTGCCTAACTGCCCTAGGGTTTTTCTTCCCCAGAGTTGGCATGTGCCTACCAGAGACTGGACAGGATGGGGCAGGGAGGGGCAGGAGAGAGAAAAGCCTGAAATTGGGCCAGCTGGTTGCATGGCGGTGAAGGCAGATGTGGTGTGAGTCCCTATCTGGTGGCTTGAGGAACTCACTGGGAGTGTGTGCATGCATGCCCAAAGTCCTGAAAGGAGGACGAGATGGAGAAAGGATTGCAGCGTGACTGTCCCCCATAGGGGAGGTGCTTTCTCTCTCTTTCTGGCAAGCTATGCACCTTCTGGCAAAGTAAGAAAATAAAATAAGACAGCTTATTCAGATGGTTTGGCAAAGGGTGGAATGTTTAGTATTCAGTCTTTCTCTCTAAAACAAAAACCCTGCAGATGTTAGTGATCATGGAGCTTTTTTTTTTTTTTTTTTTAGCCAGCAGGGCCCTCCAAGATGATCTGGTTCGGGTATCACAGGCTTTTGTCTCTCGGGCCAACAGCAGTTCCACAGGGAAGATGCTGGAGACGTAGCTGGCTGTGTGAGAAGGCGCCTATGGCCACAGAGGCTCCGGCTTACAGAAGCGTCCTGATGCGCTTGCAAGGTCTTCCCTGGGTACACTCTGGGAGACGGAAGAGAATGTGCTACGCATGAGCCACCCCTGACCCAAACCTCTTTCTTTTACAGGCAAGGAAGCTGCTTTAACGAGGCTTATGTGACCTTTCCAAGCACCCACAGATTAAAAATTCAAGTTTGAAGTTAACGTAGATCTTCTTGCATGTCACAGCCATTGTTCTCCCCCACTGCTCTTTACCGAATGGAGCCCCTGTGTGTGTGTGTGTGTGTGTGTGTGTGTGTGCATACTTTTGTGCCTGCATGTGTGTGTGCATGAGTGTTTAAGTGGAGAGTGTGAAGAGCGGCTACATCTTTTCCTCTTCTGAATCTGAGGAAGGAGACTGGGCTGCTGGGAAGCCCGCTCGCCTCCTCCAGGAGTCAGCGTCCAACACGGATCTGAGAAGGCCAGGTGGCCAGCAGTCTGTAAGAGTCCTTTAAGCTTTGTAATTCAGCCTTGGGAGCCACTCAAGGAACTTCAAAAACTTTGTGGAAAAATGGAATGAAAGTCTAAGTTCACTTCGGTGCAAAAAGTCTTGAAACCCCTGCATCGTTCTTTCATAATAAGCATTCCCCGTGAACTTTTTGAATACCCTGTGTAGAGTCTCTCATGCCTGACACATTCTGGGTACTCCAGTTTCCGAATGGAACTAAAACAGAATTTTCTCAAAGACAGAAACATCTCGCCCAACTGCAGTTCATAGGAAACAAAACAAGAAGCAAGACATGAAGATGCATCTTTAGATAACACTGTCATCTTGATCCGTGTTCTCTCCTTTTAAATTTTTATTTATTTTTAAAAACTTTGCCAGAAGGCATGCGCGCTCAACAGAAACATTGAGAGAGGGGGAAATCGAGAGAGCACTGCCCCCGCTATGGGGAATGGTCACGTGTGATCCCTTCTCCTCCATTTCTCCCTCCTTTTGAGATTTTTGGCATGCACACATGTGCCCGGCAGGCTTCTCAGGCTGAGTTGGCCATGTGGGATGTGGCTGCCTTCACCCCATGCCATGAGCTGGCCCAGTCTCTGCTCTCGTAATGAGATGATACTTCCCAGTTATCCAAGGAGTGAACTGGTAGGTGCCAGGTCCTTTGCTTTTTTTGGTTTGTTTTGAGAGATTTTCGCTATAACGTGCTGCGCTTGCCTGAGAGACAGAGAGCAACAGAGACACAGAAAGTGAGAAATCACTACCCCCCCCGGGGGGGGGGATGACCACGGTGCCATCTCTTCTCTTCCATTCTCTTTTTGGGATTTTGGGCAAGCACGCACACGCACCCGGTGTGAGTTTCAAGCTGGGTCTGGGACTGAAACTGCAGTTGACCAGGTGGGAGTCCAGCACCTTAACCACTACACCACCTGCTGGCCCCTATTGTCTCTTCTTTAGTTTTAACTGTCTGAACTCTGGACATTTCAGAATGTTCTCTCTTTATTTGAAGGCTAAATCTTCTCAAGAGAATTGAAACGATCAAAGCACATTGGGTTTGTTGACCAAGAAACTTGAGGTCTTGGAGAATACTTCGGTTTTCACAAGGCTTATGGCCCCCAAAGAGCCCCAACTGCCTTGGGTGGATCTGTCACCTTGCTTTTGAAAATTCTGTTTGTGCTATCCAGGACTAGCCACATAATTTGTGAAGCCCAGTGGAACATGGAAACATGGGGTCCCTTGTACAAGTACCCCATATTGGTGATAGGACAGCATCAAGTCATTCATGGGCCCTCTGCAACTGTCCAGACTGTGTCCAGGAAGCCACCTGGTGCCACCTCTGTCACATTTTTCTGACAGCAATGAGGCAAAACCACACTGAAATCATGAATCTGAGAATGCCCTCTACTGTACCGACTTCAGGTCAGTTTTACAAGTCTGGCTAATACTCTCGGTCAGGTAGGTTGAGACCAGGACTCAAGTTTACTTGCACGGAATGAGTGTACTACAACTTGGGTAAGTCCATTTCTCTGAAGCAGGTAAAGTTTAAACTCCTTTTATTTCAAGAAATATTGCTTCTAGGCTTTCCTGAAGCCAGAATTGTTCTATAAAAGTATCACAGAATATTATACAAGATTAGAAAAACACAGTACGCTTCCTAATAACGTGAACATTTTTTTACAAAGCACATCATTCATGACCATAAATATGTTTATTCTGTCATTCAGCCAATGACACACACATCTGATAGAGAGCTAGTTGACTTTAACATATGTACAGAGACTACGATAATGACTTAAAGTTACCGAAGAGTCAACTATAACATATTAAATTTTCTTTCAAACAAGTTTACCTTAAACACTTAAAGAAAACAGAATTTACCTAAGTGTTTGAATTATCTAAAAATGAAAAGGAAGGCATGGTTAAGTTAGACAAAAATCTTGGAAGTTGAACAGGGTACCAATGACTGTCCCAATGAGGTAACCCTTTTGCTGGTATTTGAAAATCTAATACAAAACAAGAACATGTCAAAGAATACAGATTTTAAAAAGCAATTTTGAATTACATCTTAAAAATAAAAACAAGAACTTGGTCAAGGCCTTAAAACTGATCATGTAACACAATGTTAAGACATTAGCCTCTTTTAAGATGTGTTTAAATTATGAAACATTCATAATTTTAGTTTATGAATAAAATACCTTATATAAATTCAAAGCTAAACATATTTCCTCAACACTTAAGCTTATTATCCAGGTCAAGAAAACAAAATAAAGATTAAAATAAAAGGTCTTCAGTCCTTTTACTCCTGTCGAGAAAATAAGCAAAATGGAGCAATCTGAAGCATACGGTGAATACTTTGAGGGTAGGCACAGAGAGAGCCGGCAACCTTTGTTTCATTTGTTTATTTATGTTTTACTACCAACATTATTAGCCATGCCTTTCTGCTAATCAAGTTTAGCAAGTCAAAGTAAAACACATGCAATCTTTCCTGGAAGAAGTGTATGTTCAACAATATGTCATCCATACTGTGTGTCGTCCTCGGAGGCCTAGTTGACTCTCACCCTGAGAGCAAGCGGTGAGATGGTACTAAGCCTGTAAACTGATCCTAATACCAACGCGCAGACTAACCAAATAGACATGGCATTCCAATCTCAAAGTGCAAAATCATTGAATGAAAAAAGGATGGCATTGAAAAATTCCAGTGGTTCAAAATGAATCAGAACTTCATTATGCAGCGAGTGGCGGCACGGTGAGAAATTTACCAAGGGGATCAAGTTTTAGGAACGTAGAAAAGGCATGAGTCTAGCCATCTTGATTGGGTAACATTTATAGATGCATGTCCCTACAATGTTTAAAAGATAATACTGTCTTAGTACCCAAAACCAAACCAAAACAAAACAAAACCTCCAAACAAAACAAACAAACAAATAAAATCCAAACTTCTTTTCTACCCTTGGCAAATAATGACTTACAACAAGGAACCCTTGTGTGCACATTGCTCGCTCACACACGCGTTAACTTCTGCACAAATGACCGGCGGGGGGGGGTGGTGGGAGCTTGAAATGTTGGTAGCTATGATTGCCCTTATTAGCTCACTAATACAAAGTTAAAAAGAAATACTGTGTTTAGGGTAAGGTAACATTTTCTCCTAATCAGAGGGGAGTGGAGAGGAGGCACTGCCTTCTAGATGCTGCATAGTCTCCCTGTTGTAATTCTTCTCCACTTTGGTCAACATCTCGGTGATGTTGGAATTAACAGGTGGCTCCTCAGTGGACGCGTTGAATGTCTGATGGACAGAGGTTCTCTTAGCATGCACAGGGAGATATAGCTGCTCTTCAAAAACATCCTCTCCTGGCTCGCCGTCTTGGGGAAGCTCTTCCTGATGCCTGCTGATGGCCTGCAGCCCGGGGCCGTGCTTAAGCACCAGCTCTGTCATACCATTGCCACTGAGATCGGTTCCAAGATGACTGAGCTCTTCACGCCCCATCCACATGTCAGTTTTATGATTTCTCCAGTGTTCAGAATTCAAATGATTAACTTCTGGAATGTCGTTATCCCATTCAAGTTTATTCTCTGGACTTAATATTGGTCGATTCAAATGCAGGGTTCGAAGGTCGGCTGGCAAGGTCAAATGAGGTGCTTCCCCAATCATACGACCTGGGTCTTCATCTGACTCAGCAGAAGCCATCTCTACTGGCACAGAGAGCTCAGCAGAGACAACTGGGAACACATCACTGGGAGCACTCGTAGTTTTATTTTGCTCGTAGTGACTGTTCAGCAGTGCAAATACTCTATCTACATCCTTCAAGTAATTAGTCCAGTCAACCAGACTAAGTCTATAGTTTTGTCTGTACTCATAGATGCTCTCGTTCACACTGTATAGACCCTCTAAGCCTTGCCAGTTGATGTCTGCAGGAAGACTGGACAGATTAACCTTCCCATCCTTCCCATAATTGTCCTCTGTGAAAAGAGACAAGAAGGTGACTCATTAGTGGCAAAAATGTTTTCTACTTAACTGGACGAACAACTACATTGTTCTCACAGAGCAAATGGATCACAAATACAGCACAAAAAAGTATGCCCCGCCCCCCGCCCCCGTATGTAATTGGTCATGAAGGAATGGCCATAGGTTACAAAGATGATTGAATGACAACAAAAAATTGGAAAAGAGATCGAGCAAGTGAAAACTTCTTTGAATAAGCATGGCTGGTGTTGGGAAAGGCACTGTCCTTTCAGTCACAGGACATGTTTTATTCCTGGCTCCTCTCAAATCAACTCTGTAACCAGGAGAGCACGTGAGTCCATCAAATACGGGGATAGTTTCGGGATACTGGGCGAATGACAGATCTGCAAGCATTTTCATGCCATAGGTAATGGGAGCCAGATGGTGGGGCAGTGGTTATGCAACCGGACCCACAATGGAGAGTCCCAGGTTTGCACCCCGAGGCTACTCTGTACATGCCAGGTGCACACACAAAGGCCTGTGATCTTGGCCGGCTGAGGCTGAGGATGAATCACGGCATGAGGACCCTGTCAGGGTTGCTGTCTCTCTCTCTTTCTCTCTCCCTCGGTCTCTCAAGGAATAAATAAATGAACACACTTTTAAAAATGCAATAGGCAATGTTTAATATATTTTTATATTCTATGGCACTCAGTTTAGCAACAAACTCAAGTGTAGTTAAACTTTTCAAATTAAATGCTTGAATATGTGTTTTTTTTTTTCTTTCTTTTTTGGTCCTAAAAGTCTATTTCTTAGCTAAATCTATGTCCTAGATAAGTCAGTCTTTGAGTAGTTTTCACATATGCAAAGAATGCATTAGCTTTCTGTCCTTCAGAGATTTCTACATCACCAAGGTGACCACAGTCCTGAAGAAAATAAGACGTTTCCCTAATTTTGCCCAAGTACTATTTAGAAAGAGGTGGTTTGGATTATGGAAAACTACCCACAATCCAGAAGAATGAGTAAACCGACACAAAAGCCTCTCTCTTGGTGTAACTAGAAGATGGAGAATTCTACAATCTTCAGATCACCTATAAGAAAATTAAAAAATTAATTCCAGATCCCAGCAGAGCTGTCACATGTGGGTCACAAGCCCTGGCAAAACAGTAAGGAAGAAAGAAGGGGGAGTGAGAGAATGATTTGACGCCATCACTGCAAAGAACGTCAACCTGAAGTATCAAATACTGTCAAGGGTCTTGTAAGTCACAGCACTGGCAATGACGAGGGGACTTGGGTGGTGCCTAATTCAAGGGGGTAGACTGAAAGGCACTGGGTCAGGGAGAAAAGGATATAGAGGAAGGGAGAAACACCATTGGAAACTGGGTGGCAAAAAAAGAAGGAAGGAAAAGGAAAGAAATTTCAGGTCCTCCAAGGGGGGGAAAAAAAAGGAAGCAAAAATTGAAGGACACACAACCTCTCCTACTCCCAAAATAACCACAAAATAAGAAGGTAAAGAAAAAGGGTCCCTGGCTACACTGACAGAAAATGATCCCCTTATGCTAGGAATCTTGCAAAATATTGGGCCGTCGGAAAAGTCATGATGTCTTTTTCTGGTTTTCTATGCAAAAGTACATCATGACTTTTCCGACGACCCAATACTTCAAATCCATGGAACAAAACCAGCCTATGTCCAAGCAAAATTGCGATAAAAGAATATAGAAAACAAGAACTTAAAAAAAGTCTATCTTCTTATGAAAATGTCCCTGCAAAAATAACCCATGAAATGAAGAAAACTACAACACACCAGTACATTAAATGTTTTCAATCTAGCAGCTGAGGAAATCATCTTAAACCAGAAATTAGAGTGTCAATCAAGTCTCTGTGAGCCAACCAAGCTCTCCTTCGCTTATCAAGGCTGTAGAAACACAGTCCGAAACCCGTAGA
>NW_006203869.1:417398-435045 GCF_000334495.1 Tupaia belangeri chinensis
GAATGCCGTGCACATGAACTGTTCCTGACCAATCTTCCATAGGATGAGTTCTGTTCAACCAAGAAATCCCTGGGGAAGCCTTGTGAAAGGAATGATAGTGAGCATTTAACTTATTGATCAGGTCTAGGATCAGAGCGAAGGCAGAAGAAGGGCAAAACAATAATATATGCATTTTATATGACAAAGTAGAAATGATGCAACTGAAAATGAGAGTAGAATTAAGAAAAGGGAGCAAGCTCCCTGAGTATGGCTCCAGTAATAGTGGGGAGTCACAGAATGCCATTAAAAACTGACTGATGAGATGCCATGGGATAAATAAGAAAACAGAGACTAGAGGCATTTAAAAAGCATAAGCACAAAAGGCAACTGATTGGACAAAAAGAGAATAAGAGCAAAAAAAGAAAAAAAAAACAAGACCAACTATCTTTGTAAAGAAGAAACTATAGAAGATGGAGTGAGGGCATGGTGGTTGACATGCTGGACTCTCACATGGCCAACTGTGGTTCAAGTCCTGGACCTGGTGGCTTCCTTTCTCACTTTTCCTCTCCCTCTCTTTCTCTGTCTCTCTCTGATCAAATTTTAAAATAATAATGATGATGAATAAAATTAAAAATAATTCTCAAAAAAGATATAGTGAGAAATGTATAGAAATAATAGTAGATACTCAGTCCAAGACAGATCAAATGGACCAAACTTAGATAAGACTATTTATTGGAATATGGCTGAAAGCACTTAGTGGATCTTCTGGTACATTTCCTTGTGTTGGACAAGTGAGTCTATCCACGTGGACGTGGTGGGATGCAGCCCTGAAGAAATGGTGGAATCCAGACCTAGTCTCCTTGCACCCTTTCGGGCACATCATGTCAACAAGAGCTGTTCTGTCTTCTGACGAGAGACAGAGCCTGCAGATGGCTGTGGGGAAGGTTTCTGGAAAAGGCCTTGAAGTGCTGGCAAGTGGACTGCACTGCTCCAGGGTCGATGGTCCCAAGGGGATATCCATGGGTCCCTGATAGGAGCAGACATTTACTCTGGACTGCATACTCACTAGTAGATACAAATGCTCAAATCCTATTAAGGGACTGGAATAGAAGATACCATACCAACGTGGGTCACTAAGTTACATTTCTTTAGACCAAAGAACACACTACTGCTATAGTGTCTAACGGCGAGGAAAGACATTTCAGGTTATGTTGCCTATCATCCTCAGAGTAAAAGTTCAATAGAGAATTAGAATGGGCAGTTAAAACATCTGCTGTCGGGGCCAGCAAGTGGCATGGTGATCAAAGCACTGGACTCCCACATGGATGACCATGGTTCGAGTCTGGGATTGGTGGCTTGCTTTTTTACTTTCCCTCTCTCTTTATCGCTCTCTGGCCAAATTAATATTAATAACAAATAATCCCTTTTTATTACACATTTTTAAAATTTAACTTTATTTATTTATTTACTTTAATTTGACCAGAGAGGAAGAGGGAGGGAGGGAGGGAGAGGGAGAGAGAGAGGGAGAGAGTGGGAGAGAGAAAGAGAGAGAGAGAGAGAGAGAGAGAGAGAGAGAAAGCAAGCCATCAGGTCTGGGACTCGAACCATGGTTGGCCATGTGAAATCCGGCACCCTTAATCACCATACCACCTGCTGACCCCCTAAATAAAATAATTCTAAAAAATTTACTGCCTAAAATGGGAGGAGATAAAGGCATGCAGAGCTGGCTGACCCAGTTTCACACTCCACATATGGGGGCTTAAGGGAGGGTCTCCACTGAAGAGATTTCTCTGCACTTCAGTAGGGTATGAAGAAGAGGGGGTAGAGGGTGATGCTGGTGGAACTATGCAATTCTTCCCCACGATCACCTTGACTTTCCTTTTTCCTACCTGATGCAGTGGTTCCAGGACTAGGGAGTAACTGTGGGTGTCAGAAGTGTGGATGATTTAAAGCAAAAAACTGTAACTATAATTTAAAACTATGTCAGAATTCCTGAGATGGGGCAGGTTGTGCCCCATCTAGCAAAACCGGGGTTAACAATGCATGTAGCTATACGGCCTGGTGGTAAAGACAGCTCACTGGCTCTGCACCTATGTAATCTTGCCCTATCTGAATGGCAGGGGGCATGTGCCGCGTGGGGGTGGGGGATATCTGATAGCTGGAATGACTACCTAGAGCACAATGGTTGAAGCTAATGCCCTCTCCAAAGGTGGAAATGGCCAATGGGCAAAAATGGAGAAACAAAGAACTGAGGGTACCAGAATGAAGAAATGGGTTATAGAGTGACAGAAATCCAATTAACACCTTGAAAGAGGCCTGGAGCAAGAGATAGTGTCATCCCTTAGCTTGGAGATACCAGATGTCTGAAAGAGTGCAGCCAGACAGTGCACACACCCCTCCGGCTTTGGGAACTGGACAAGATGGCATGGAAGCCTGTAGGCCTGAGTGGCCTCACCCTGGGACACATTTTCAGGTGACATGATGATGGACTGGGCAAATTATGAATGACCGGGATTCTAGGAATGTGCCAATGCCTTTCAACTTCTGTGAACCTTTCAATGGAAGGGGCCTCTGGCTAGTGACCAGGGAGTGAGCTGTGAAGTAATAGGAAATTTATATCTGGTCTATACACAGATCCTAAAATCCTTGAGCTCTCCTGAGTGATGACTGTCTTTTATATGCCACTGAGATGACTGGGGCTCCCCCAAGACAGCTTTATGCTGACGGTCAGAAAGACAAAGGCGTAATTAGAGGGCTGGAACATTCAGTCCCAATCTCTGGAGATAAAGTTAATCACCAAATGATTTAATCAGTCATGCCTATGTAATGGGACCTCCATAAAAACCTTAAAGGATGGATGGAGCTGGTGGCATGGTGGCACTGGACTCCCACATGGCTCACCGCAGTTTGAGTCCTGGACCTGGCAGTTTACTTTCTCACTTTCCCTTTCTCATTCCCTCTGTCTCCTTCTCTGGGCAAATTAAAAAGTAAAAATAACAAATAAAATTAAATAAATAATTCTTAAAAAGAAATTCAAGGACAAGATTCAGACAGCTTCCCAGTTGGTGAATGCATCCGTGAGCTATGAGGATCACACAACCCAAAGTCCATGAAGGTAGAGCTCTGGCGTCAGGACCCTGCCAGATCTCACCCTATCTCACCCGCACCTCTTCAGCTGGCTGTTCCTTTGTACCTTTTAAAATATCATTTGTAGGGGCCAGCAGGTGTCATGGTGTTTAAAGTGCTAGACTTCCACATGGCTGACGGTTCAAGTCCCAGACCTGGAGGCTTTAAGTTATGCTAGGCTCGTGTGTGTGTGTACCAAAAAATCCCAGAAGGAGAATTGGAGGAGAAGGGATTGCAGTGTGGGCTTCCCTGCAGAGGGTGATTTCTCATTTTCCCTCTCACTATTTCTCTCTCTCTCTCTGGCAAGCACATGTATCCTATGGCAAAATCCTTAAAAATACAAATATAAAAAAACGTAATACAAGTGCCCCAATTCCAAAGATGTCCACCTCTAAATCCCCAGGAACTACTACTATGGCAACTACTACTGTGAGTAGCTAGCCGACTTGGCAAAAGGGACAGCAGGTGTGATTAAGGAGCGTGAGAGGGGGAATTAGCCCGGAGTATATCCAAGTGGAGCTGGTGTAAGCACAAAGGCCCTTTTATTTTCTTTTTTTGGGGAGAGGTTTTTGCTATAGGGTGCCTGCACTCGCCAGACAGACAGAGAGAGACATAGAGACAGAAAGTGAGAAATCACCCCCCAGGGGGCATGGCCACGCTGCAATCCCTTCTCCTCCATTCTCCTCTTGGGATCTTGGGCACGCACGCACACACACATGCCTGGCGTGAGTTCTAAGCCACCGGGTCCAGGATGTGAACCGCAGTCGACTATGTGGGAGTCCAGCAAAATAGCCATTACGCTAACTGCTGGTTTCCAAAGGTCATTTTTTTTTAAGAGAGACATTTTTGCTATAGGGCACGTTGCTGGAAAGACAGAGACAGAGAGACAGAAAGTGTGAAGTCACCCCTCGGGGGATGGCCACTCCATAATTCCTTCTCTTCCATTCTCTAGGGATTTTAGGCACACACACACACACACACACACACACACACCCCTGGTGTGAGTTTCAAGCTGCCCTGCTGGCTGCTCAAAATATAGTCAACTACTTGGGAGTCCATTGATGTAACCATTATGCCATCTGCTGGCTCCCACAAAGGTTATTTTTAAGGAAAAGGAAGGTGTGGAGGCAGCAGGATCAGAAAAGGAGACATCATCCTGACAAGCATAGGAGGGGGCTGGGGAGAAAGAGCACCAGTGACGGATTGGCGATTAGCCGGGCTGTTGGCTCTGGAGATGGAGGGGGCCATGAGGGAGGAATGCAGACAGCGGGTGGGTAGTGGAAAAGGCAAGCAAATTGACTCTACCCCAAGCCTCCAAAATAAACACAGATCTGCTGATAATACCTTGATTTGAATCCAGTCAAACTCATTTTTGACCTATTTCTAGAAATCTGAGAATAGATGTGTGTTGTTTTAAGGCAGTGTGGTAATTTATTACAGCAGTGATAAGAAATAAAGGTGGTGTCTGAAATAATGCTAGCACAGATGAAAAAAAATTACAGACTGGGACCAGCAATTAGCATAATGGCTTTGTCACTGGACTCCCACGTAGTCGACCACGGTTTGAGTCCCGGACCCGGTGGCTTAAACTCACGCCGGGCGCGTGTGCGTGCGTGCCCAAGATCCCGAGAGGAGAATGGAGGAGAAGGGATTGCGGCGTGGCCATCCCCCTTGGGGGGTAATTTCTTGCTTTCTATCTGTCTCTCTGGCGAGTGCATGCGCCCAATAGCAAAAACCTACCCCCCCTAAAAAGAAAAGAAAATTACAAACTGATATGACTTATAAATATAATTCAAAAATTTTAAATAAAATATTAGTAAACAGAATTCAATATTATATTAAGAAAAGAATATACACTGACCTAGTGGGATTTATTCTATTGATAGAAAGGTTAGTTAATTCATAGTGAAACAGTGTACTGTATTAATGGAGCCGAAAAGAAAACTTATTGAAACACCACCAAAGCTGCTGAAAAAGGATTATGATAAATTCAACACTTATGTTAAGAAAACTCTTAAAAAAAAAGTCGATAAGCTCCTTCCTTAACACACACAGAAAAATACATATAACTTAGTCCTAAAGCCTGTCTTAATAGGGGAATCCTAAAGCATTTTCACTAAGATCAGGGACAAGGTAACATTGTACTAGAAGTATTATTAGGTCATTTAATTAGACACAGCTCTGCATAACTATCGGCCCAGAACGGATATCAATACATGTGTGTAATTAGACACAGCTCTGCATAACTATAGGCCCAGAACGGATATCAATACATGTGTGTATGCAGCTTAGCTCCATCTACCAAGAATCTAGATGGAAAGACACCACAGTAGCAGTTACATACACTTCAAACCCAGACCTTGGTGTTCAAATGCCACTCCCCTCTAAAAGGAAATGGGACCCCATGGACAGATGTCTGATTCTGGCTGTGGGGTAACAAAAACACAAGATGACCGTGGAACAGAGAAGGGCTCAGAAAATAACGAGGACACTCCGAAAGAATACAGAAGCCTTCCAAAGGGACACCAGTGGCCAAACCCAGAACACTTAGATGATTAAAATGACAGATTCTACAGAATAAAATGAAGATCTGTGAGTCCATTAACAATATATATAAATAAATAAATAGGAGAGAAGAGAAATGTCTTCTTTGTGGTAGAATGACACCTGAGAATTGTCGGAGGAACAATGGAGTGGGAAAAATAAAAATTTGTAGCCATGCCAATAACGAATGATTCAAACAAGAATCCTAAATGCCTGCAGAAGCTCGGAGATGACTTAAAAAGGGCAATTAAAAGGGAAAATAGTAATTTTAGAGTGGGTTAACCTCTAGCCAAGCAGCCACGGGAAATACCACCAAGCAGATGTCATGTAGCTCCTGAGAAGAGAGTCTGAGAATCCAACACTACTTTGGTGGAATTCCTGCTCCAAATGCACGACCTCAGTCCAGCTACGAAGAAACATCTGATATACCTCAGTTAAGAGACATTTTACAAGCCAACTGGCCTGTACTCTTTAAAATGTCACAACCAACCATGAAAAGTTGACGCACTGTTCCACATGCAAAGAGACGTCAAAGAGGTGACAATTTACTGCAATGTGTGACTCAGACGTGGGCCCCAGATGAGAAAACAAAACCCAGGAAACCATAAACATTATTGGGACATTTGGCAACATTTGAATATGAAATGTGGATTAGTTAATAATCGTGTTTCACTGTTAAATGACCTGATTTTAGTAAATACACAGTAGCTATTATATTTAAGAGAAAATTTTCATTCCTAGGAAATGCACATGAAAGCATTTACATATAAAGGATTATTGACGTCTGCACATTACATGAAAATAATTCAGAAAAAGATGTGTGTGGAAAAAGAGTGAGAACATATGAAGCAAATGAGGTAAAATTTCCTGGCATTTTTCTCACAACCTTTCTTTCAGTGCAAAGTTTCATCGAAACAGAAAGTTAAAAAAAAACTTATGAGACATTAGAACCTAAATTTTCCATGAATTTGCCCCATTGTCTGCCGTTCTTCAGCTCACAAAAGGAAACCCGTTTCTTGGGGCATCTGTAAGTTTCTTTTTCAGAGACAAAAGGTGTGGATGGATTTGGTCTGAAAAGTAAATTTTTGGAATGAATGGAGATGATTTTGAGGTTCAGGCAATTCGCATCCAACCCCAGAAACAGAAAGGTTGTAAAACCACTAGGAAAAATTCAAGAACGTATTCAGGTCTTGGACTGAGCCACACTTTTTAGGTATCTTTGTTCTTTTCTTTTTTAATTTGTCAGAGGATGAGTATGCTCTCTGGAGAAAGAACGGGAGAGAGAGAGAGAGAGGAAGAGAGAGAGAGAAGGCAAGAAAGTACCCCCGATGGGGACGGGTCACGCTGCAGGCTCTTTTCCATTTTTTCTCCTTTTGGGACTTTTGGACATTCATGTACACGCACCTGGCATGTTTCTCAAGCATGCAGTCGGATGTGTGAGATCCAGCTGCCTTAACCAGGCCACGCGTGGCTGTCACTAACAGGACAGTGTAATGACAGCGTGCTCTATTCCACAGATGGGTAGCTTTGAGGTCACGTGTGTGGAATTGGAACCCTTCCTAGAGCAGCGTGATAGTCAACAAGGGCTAACAGTGTCAAAAGCGGCTGGAAGCAGTTGGCGTAATGGCTATGCTGCTGGGCTCCCATGTAGTCGACTGCAGTTCAAGTCCCGGATCCAGTGGCTTAAACTCACGCCAGGCAAGTGTGCATGCGCGCCCAGGATCCCGAGAGGAGAATGGAGGCGAACAGATTGTGGTGCAGCCATCCCACACCCCCAATGGGGGGTGATTTCTCACTTTCTGTCTGTCTCTTTCTGGCAAGCGCACGCACCCTATAGCAAAAACCTCTCAAAAAACAAACAAACAAACAAACAAAACAAAACAAAAACAAACAAAAAAACCCCCCAAAACAACGACAAAACCCTTGCAGCTGGAAGGATCCTTTCTACAGAGACGACCTGGCTTCTGACTTGTCTTCTCAGCCCTTTCTCCACGTGGTCGCTGATCTAACCTCATGGATGAGTATCACGCGCTTGTGCTGTTCCTAGAAAGCGTTTCTTGGCCTCATCATCCAAGCCTGCTCTTAGTCTTGAAGACCAAATTTAAGCATCATCTCTTCCACAAAGCCTTTTCCGTCTTTCTTTGGGTCTCCTTAGCCTTGTGTGTGCCCCCCCATTTATAGCGTCCATCTGGGTCTGGTACCTGATTCTGGGGAACTACGCATAAGAGCTTCTTTTTGTCTTTAGAGAGATTTTTGCTATAGTGTGCACTCACTCAAGAGACAGAGACAGAGAGACAGAAAGCAAGAAATCACCCCTAGGGCAGGAGAAGGCCACACTGTAATCTCCTCCATTCTCCTCTTGGGATTTTGGGCATGCATGCACATGTGCCCGGCGTGACTTTTAAGCTGCCTGGTCCAGGACTCAAACTGTGGTCTATGACGTGGGAATCCAGCGACATAACCATTACACCATTGGCGGACCCAGAGCTTCTTTTTGAAGGTGCTACCATGCGTAGAGGTAGCCATTCAGTTTCATTTTGTCTATTTGTTGAAAGAAGGAAGGCACATTTTCTACCATTTTCCCCTTTTATATTGAAGTGGATGAAAGGTAGATTTTATTCCCCTGTTTGGGGAGGACCTTAAGGAGTTCTGCCAACGCTGCACTTCACGTTCTCCTTCTACGGCACAAAGCACTGGGAGGAGAATCAGTACTGGATAAGGAAGGGAAAATGGTGAACTTTCTTCGAGAGCTTAGACTAATGCAAAGTCTGACCCTACCTCTGACTTAGTGGCCACCGAGGTCTGTCCCCACCCCAGCTGGCTCTGTCACTTGTCTAGAGAGCTTCTGCTGGAGTCGGCCCAGGGACTCCTCCGGGGCACAACTCCTCGCAGGGGCAAAGCACATGACCAAACGCAGTGGCCAGCAACCTTGACCCCAAGTCTCCTCATTGCCTTAGGAGGTCGACCTCCCCCCTCCAGCCCTTTAACTCCAACCCCTGACTTTGCCACACCTCTTGTTCGAGCACCTGAAACAGGAAAGTCCAATCATGCTACTAAGGCATCTTAACACAGACGGAGTCTCCGAGCTGCAACGGAAGAAAAGGCCAGGGCAAGCTTCTTAGAGCAACGCAGGGCAGGGCAGGGCAGTGAAGGTTGGGTATTTCTCTCCATCTCTGGAGGCTCAGGCAGTTCAGAAAACGGACCTGTGTTGCCGTGTGGCTGCTTAGGCCTGGCCCAGATCCTGGGTCAAGGGAATGGCAAGTGGTGCGTGAGGGCTGGGTGGAAGTAGCTATTTCTCAGCTTTTGGGATGGTGCCAACGAGTGATGATGGAGATGCAACAGGACTAATGAGTCTCTCTCATATGCTGTAGTGCACGTACACTCGTCAGAGACACACAGAGAGAGGAAGTGAGAAACTACCCCTCAGGAGGGTGGCCACGCTGCAATCCCTTCTCTTCCATTCTCCCCCTGGGATTCTGGGCATGTGCACAATATGCTCAGTCTGTTTTTCTTTTTCTTATTTTTTTGTAGAGGTTTTTGCCTTAGTGTGCAAAAAGAGAGTGTACTCTGGTGTGCTTGCCTGAGAGAGACAGACAGAGAAAGTGAGAAATCACCCCATGGGGGGATGGTAATCCCTTCTCCATGCTCCTTCTGGGATCTTGGGCATGCATGCAAGCGTGCCTGGTGTGAGTTTCAAGTCACTGGGTAGGGAGCTCGAACTACAGTCAGCCATGTGGGAGTCCAGTGACATAACCACTATGCCAACTGCTGGCCCCCTGCTCAGTGTGTTTTTCAAGCTGCTGGGTCCAGGACTCAAACATTGCAGTTGGCCATGTGAGATCCAGCTGTCTTAAGCAGCATGCCACTACGCTGGCCCACGAATATCTGTCTTTGTGTGTCTTTTTTTTTTCAATTCTAAATCTAGTTTCAGAATAACTGTGCCTACATTTTCACCAGAATGTTTTTATGAGAACAGGAGAGGAAAAAGTTACAGATGTAAACAATGACACAGTTATATTTTTTAATGGTAAGACCCTTCTTTACTGGCCAACTCCAAGAACATTTTATAGGTTGTGCAAAAACATTTGCAGCTTCCACATGTTGTTTTTCTCTCAAGCTTTTCCGTCTCTGACCATTACAACAGATGTCTGATAAAACACTAAACAAGTCTTCTAAGGAAGACAAGCCTAGGGAGGCTATTACCATAATCCACATTTTCCCTTGTAAGATGGCTTTTTCATAATAGAAAGACAGAAACAAAACCCAGACGTCTGCTGTTGTTGCAAGTGATCTTTTGGACTGAACCAAAAAAGAATGTGGCAGTTTTACTCTCCAGCTACCTAGGAAAACAACTTTTTAAAAAAGATGACTTTCTGGGGCCAGCGGATGGCATAGCAATTTTGCTGGACTCCCACATGGCCAACCGCAGTTCGAATCCCGAATCTGGTGGTTTGAAACTTGCATCATGCACGTGTGTGTGCGTGCCCAAGATCCCAGAATTGGGGAGAAGGGATCGTGGTATGGCCATCCCCCTTGGGAGGTGGTTTCTCACTTTCTCTCTCTGTCTTTACCTTTTTCTTTCTCTCTGGGAGCATATGTTCCCTGAGGCAAAGGCCTCTAAATAATAGAAAAAAGAGACGACTTTCAGGTCTAGCAGGCGGTGTAGTGGTTAAGGCACTGGACTCCCACTTGGTCAAGCACAGTTTGAATCTTGGATCTGGCAGCTTGAAACTCACAACAGCCACGTGTGTGTGTGTCCAAAATCCCAAGAAGAGAATGGAAGAGAAGGGACTGTAGCGTGGCTATCTCCCTTGGGGGGGGGGGTAATTTCTTACTTTCTGTCTCTCTGTCTCTCAGGCAATCACATGTGCCTTATAACAAAAATCTCTCTCTAAAAAAAAGATGATTTTTTTAGTGTCAAAAAACAACAGCAACGGGACCAGCAGTTAGCATAATGGCTATGTCGCTGAACTCCCATGTAGTCAACTGCGGTTCGAGTCCTGTACCCAGTGACTTAAACTCACGCCGGGCACATGTGTGTGCGTGCCTAAAATCCCGAGAGGAGAATGGAGGAGAAGGGATTGCGGCGTGGCCATCTCCCCGGGGGGTGATTTCTCACTTTCTGCCTCTCTGTCCCTCTCTGTCTTTCTGGCGAGCACACGCGCCCTATAGCAAAAAAACCTCTCTAAAAAAAACCAAACAAACAAACAAATCAACAGCAAGTACTTCCTCTAACTACCCAATCCCGTCTGCCAAAACACCCAAAGCAGCTAAAACTGTGTCCTGTTTGTCCTGAGCATGTTATCACCCCTGTGATATCTGTCATAGAATAAAGATGCTCTTCAGTGGAGAACAAGACACACAAAAAGGGATATGCACTCTGCTTCAGAAAACTGAATTTTGTATTATAATATAATCTTGCCCTAAGGGACTTTCTCTGGGCTGCAGTTTTTACATCCTTGCTGTGACACTAAGAACAAAGTTTTCTCAAACTTCCTTAATGATAACAATAATCAAAAGTTAGTGGGTTATAGAGAAGCTCATACAATTGCTTCACCCACTGCCACACATGAAACCATGCCAGGGACCAGCAGTTGGCATAATGGCTATGTCACTGGGCTCCCATGTAGTCAACCGTGGTTCGAATCCCGGACCCAGTGGCCTTATTTCACACCAGGTGCGTGTGTGTGCGTGCCCAAGATCCTGAGAAGAGAATGGAGGAGAAGGGATTGTGGCATGGTCATCCCTCCTGGGGTATGTGTGGGGGTGATTTCTCACTTTCTGTCTCTCTCTCTCTGGTGAGCACATGCTGGTGAGCACATGTGCCCTATAGCAAAGGAGCAAAGTGCCCTAAAAAAAAAAACCCCAAAAAAAAAAAAAAAAAAAAAAAAAAAAGAAAGAAAGAAAGCAAGCAAGCAAGCATCGGGTAGCAGGTGCCAAGACAAAGGACATTATGGGCAAGCATGCTTATCTCCGGCCAGTCCTCTGGGGTCAGAAGTGCTCAGCAGAAGGGTGTGTCCCAGCAGCCAGGGGTGACTAGAGGAATAGAAGAAAGTCTGCATAGCTGCTGCATGGCAGCTTCAGTGGGAGACACAGAGAGAGATCGAGTCTTGGCACAGAGTAAGTGCAGGGCGAGCATTCCTTGAGCAACACAGAGCAAGGCGGTGAAGGCATTTGAATTCCTGGGGCCGAGGGAATAGTGTCTTTCTGGAGGGGCCAAATGAGGACTGGCAGGTGATGGTGGTGGTGGAGAAAAAGGAGATGTTTTTTTAATAATAATAGTAATTTATGTATTTATTTATTTTTTGGTAGAGAGAGATTTTTGCTATAGGGTTCATGAGCTCACCAGAGACAGAGAAAGAGAGATAGAAAGTGAGAAATCGCCCCCCACGGGGATGACCACACTGCAATTCCCTCTCCTCCATTATCGTCTCAGGATCTTGAGCACTCACGCATACATGCCCAGTGCAAGTTTTAAGCCACTGGGTCTGAGACTTGAACTGCGGTCAACTAAGTTGGAGTCAAGCAACGCAACCATTATGCCATTTACCAGTCCCAAAGGGGAGATATTTCTTATCGAATGGTGCCAATGACTGATGATGGCGATAGGATGGGGATAATGAGTGTCTCTTTGTGTCTTTCTTAGAGAATATATGCATGGATTTTGGAATTAATATCACTGATTCTTCCCATTCACATACTGTTTCATTCCTGTTAATATTTTCCCAGCATCCCATACTTTATTTTACTGATAATATCCATGAGATCCACTGAAGCTTGAGACACACCAGACCCTGTTCAAGAGAAGTTGAGATCTGACCCCCAGGCAGCCTGGCTCCCCAGCATCCATGCCTGTAACCACAGCCCTGCACAGAACTAATGCACTGCTGTGTCACCCACAGCCGTCTTCGGCACACATTGTTGCTCTGGGAGAAAGAAATCAAAACAGGCCAGAGTAATGGCGGATGGTGCTTGGCATGGTCTGCCACCTGTGGGGCTTGGAGCAAAGGACCAGGAAGTAGCCCTGCCAGCGAATGGTGCCAGGAATGGACTGCTCCACGTGATCCTCGGGCAAGCTTGACTGCCAGGAGCTCCTCTAGGACTCCAAAGGGCAACAGCGTGGGCTTTCCTATGCAAACACCCCAGCAACCTGTCGGTCCTAGTCTACTCTGCAATATAGTTAGAAGGTATTGCTCTTTTTTTATATTTAAGAGGTTTTTTGCTGTAGGGCGCATGTGCTCGCTAGAGAGACAGAGAAAGACAGAGAGACAGAAAGCAAGAAATCACCCCCCAGGGGGGATGACCACGCTGCAGTCCCTTCTCCTCCATTCTCCTCTCGGGATCTTGGGCACACACGCACACGCGCCCGGCGTGAGTTTAAGCCACCGGGTCTGGGACTCGAATTGCAGTTGACTACATGGGAGTCCAAAGACATAGCCATTACACCAACTGCTGGTCCCGAAGGTATTGCTTTTAGCTCATGCCAGAAATTATTTCTTGAGTCACGGGTGCCTCTCCCTGGGCTGTGTCCCTACTTTGAGCTTGTCCTAACTGGAAAATGACCAGTGTGAGTGAGGATTAAAGTGTCTCAGCTGCCCCTCCCTTGTGGACACAAACCAGGGAGGAATACAGAGATATGGAAATTGAGTAGGGCATAGACTTGCTTTGAGAAGACCATATAAGTAAGTCTAAAGAAGTTTCCCAAGTCCACAAGAGAGAAGGTAGTCTAAAACGCTTATTTGGTCCATTTTGCACAAGATAATTTTCTTTTCTTTCCTTCTTTCTTTCTCTTTCTTTCTTTCTTTCTTTCTTTCTTTCTTTCTTTCTTTCTCTCTCTTTCTTTTCTTTTCTTTTCTTTTCTTTTTTTCTTTTTTTTTTTAAGAGAGATTTTTGCTATAGGGCACATGCACTTGCTGGAGAGACAGAAAATGAGAAGTCACCTCCTCCCCCAGAAGGGATGGCCACCCCACAATCCCTTCTCCTCCATTCTCCTCTCAGGATCTTGGCCATGCATGCACACATGCCTGGCATGAGTTTTAATCTGCCAGGTCTGGGACTCAAACTGTGGTCAACTACGGGGAGTCCAGCAATGTACCCATTATGCCATCTGCTAGTTCCAGACCAGATGATCTTCTAAAATATAGTCGTTGCTAAAGTTTCTGTAGGTGATTGGTTCCAGGACTCTCAGATACCAGAACCTGGGATGCGCAAGTCACTTATACCACGTACAACGGAACAGTATTTGCATAAAAGCCATCTGCACCCCCCCTTACCCTTTCCAACGTCTCTGGGTTAGTATACTCTCTAATACAAGGTCAATGCTATGCGAAGAGTTGTTACACTACACTGTGTTTAAAATTTATATTATTTTTTATTGTTGCATTGTTATTACCTCCCCTCCCCCAATATTTTCCATTCATAGTTGGTTGAACCTTCAGGGGTGGAATCCACAGATAGGGAGTGCTGATACTCTGTTGAGTTTTTACATTTCAAATTCTTCAGGTCTGGTTGTTATCCTTTCTCTCAAAGTCTTTTGCAATCGAATTTTATGATTGAAATGCATTTTCATTAGTTTTAGAAAATTATCAGTGTTACAAAAGTAAGGCCTCTGCACCCCCTTAGATGGTGTCATCTGTGGGTGCCCGGTACTGTGAACACCACCAGGAGACAGCAGCCTTCCAGCACTTCTTCACCTGCAGCGGCCTGTTTGGCACCTGATCTCATTCATTCGATAGAACAAGAGACCATAAACAGGTAAGGCCACATCCAACTCTGCCCCCTCGCGAGACCCCAGGCACGACCAGGCAAATTCCTCTCAGTAATCCCTTGTCAAGATTTCCTGTCTGCAACCTGGATATTGACGGGATGTGGCCTGTCTTATGGATTATGAGATCGTGATGTCTTCAGGTACCAGATATTTTGAGATTAAAGACTCCTCTGATTTGCCCTTTGGTAAAAAGCTTAGAAGAAACAATGAGAAGTACTGATACCATGTCACCCCTGCCTGGATGCCTGCAGGAACTAACGACGCCAAAGCAGGGTCAAACTGACCTCGAGCCATGGAGTCTTTGGCCCATGAATGGTGGCGGCGAGCAAGAGTGAGGGGAGAGTCTCGGATGCCACTTAATTATCTTGGAGTGCAGTTAAATATTCCTCATTTCCAAGCTGTCCAGGATGACTTCATGGCGAATAACTCTCTGACTCAGCTCTGACCAGGCTTATGTCTTAAATAACCCATTGCCAGCCTTCTCCCTTCTCCACAACTGCAGTAAAAGATGCTAGGCTGAAACCCACCAGCTGTACAGCGGAGTGCAGCATAAACTAACCGCAAAGTCAATATTTAGTGTGAGGTGCATTTAGGATGTCACCCTTTGGAAATGTCTTCATGTAACCAGGGGAAGCTGGCCAAATAGTTGTGGCATACAGGGTGTCATGTGTGTGGCGTGATACAGGCTTGGTGCGGAAGCTGATGGAGAAAGGAAAGAAGGTAAGAGAGAAGAGAAAAGGGAAGACATTGATAAATGGCTCTAACACATCCTCAGAAGTCCAGCTTCCTTGATTATTTGTTTCCGTTTTCTCTGCCGCCTTTCCTGTTGTCCCTTAGCTTCTCTTGGGTTGTCAGAAAAGTCAGGACATATTTTTTCCTGTTTTTCTATGCAAAAACACATCATGACTTTTCCAACAGCCCAAGAGTTCGATCAGTGAGCCTCCCTCTAAAAGGAGGCACCTGGGGCGGGACAGTAGTGCAGCCTCAACCATTGGTGTGGGTGAATGCAGGGGAAGATGGGGGTTCAGATCTGGAGATCCACCTGGCATGGGGGTATGTGCTCATGATGTGGGGCTGGCTCAAAATGGGAGTGTCATGCCCTATGGAGAGTGTGTATCTTTGCATTTGTCTGACTGCCTGTCGCTGTCTCTCTCATTCATGGCATCAAAAAATAAAAAGAATCTGAGCCCGTAGCTCAGGCAGTTGGAGAGGGTGCAGCGGGGTGAACAGGGTGCCCTGGAACAGAAATATTCTTTGGGAAGATATTCATGTGGATAGCATCAATCAAATCCACATTTCTTGATGAACATGTTTCTCCTAAGCAATTTAACTAAGGCATTTACACCTCTGTGCCTCAGTTTACCCTCAGCAGAAGCAGTCAGGATAACTCCTCCTTTTTTTGGAGAGGTTTTTGCTATAGGGTGTGTGTGCTCACCAGAAAGACAGAGAGAGAGAGAGAGAAAGAGAGGGAGAGAGAGACGAGAGAGACAGAAAGCTAGAAATCACCCCCTCCCCCCAAGGGGGATGGCCATGCCACAATCCCTTCTTCTCCATTCTCCTCTTGGGATCTTGGGCATGCATGCACATGCGCCTGGCATGAGTTTAAGTCACCAGATCTGGGACTCGAACTGTGGTCTACTACATGGGAGTCCAGCGACATAGTCATTACATCAATTGCTGGTCCCAACCCCTCCTTCTTTATGGGCCCCACGTGGTACATTTGTGATAGACCCACCTGAGGTCTACAATGAGTAGAAAATTAGCAATGGCTGTCATGGCTGGATGCCCAGGGGACAGGGATGCCACCAGGTGTCTGGGTGCTCCTACAGAGCTCAGTGAGGCAGGAAGCATGGGTGGGTTGGAAGAGAACAGGGTGATGGGGCCGAGGGGTGCCAGACACTATCATCTTAGTGCCATGTCAGTATCTTTTCTGAGTGTCCTGGCCCCAGAGACACTGTCCCCAAGCCTTGGAACAGTCTCTTTATCCACTGTCATCCTGCAGAGCTTTCTGAATCAGGGGGCAGCTGATTTTCACCACCGAGGGCAGTTAATGACCAGCAATAAAGAAGTTCCTTCTGTTTCCTCCAACTTTGCTTTAGAATGTTCTTAAAATTCTCATAAGTTCTTTGTGCCTTTGATATTATATTTAATAAAACTCTCTAACTCATGTCCATGAAGCCTCCCCACCAAATCAACGTGTAAGCACCACAAGGAAAAGAAACCTTCCACCCCCTCCCAGGACTCCCAGAGGTCACTCTGGTTTTTCTCCCCTTCACATCATTCCATGCTTAAAAGCATCATCCAACAAGCAAGCAGGCACGGGAAGGAGTACACACTTGGAGAGACATCTCGTGGGGACAGGGAGCTGATTTAAAAGCAAAATGACAGATCCGTGACCGATGACAAAATATGGTGGGGAATGCTGTTAGGACAACCATGCACCCCAAGCTATGCTCTGTGCAACACGAGGAAAACCAGAAATTAGTTGAAATGACTGGATCATGCAATTATTGGGAAAGAAGCTGATGAGGAGAATAAAAAAGTGTGAATACCTGTGTAGGTCATAGCTTCCTCCATCTTTATTTCCTGATAGAGGAAAATACAAGAGTAATGGATGTTAGCGTTAAGTAAAACTCACAAAACATTCCCTACGCAGGTTTCCAGGCACACGTCTAAATCCTAGAAAGAAATACATTGTGTTATACACGGAGAGCGCCGACATCCAACAGAGATATCTATTAGACAGGCCCCAATGAGGATCGAAAGCTATCAATAAAAAGATTTAAGGTAAAATATATATATATATAAGAGTTCACATGAAAAAAATGGGTGAGGGACAGAAAGGGAGGTGAGGCCATGTAAAAGCAATGAGAACAGTACTTCCAGAAGTCCATGTAATTCTCGGTAAAAGTTAAATTCGGGTTATTTTTAGACCAAACACTTGAACATGTGAGCCAATAATAATTTCCCTTAGGAATAGTCTAGAAGGTAGAGTGGGCTATGTAAGGTGTACCGGCATAACCGGCTCCCCCGGTGTGTCACTTCACTAGGAGGCTCCATCAGATCTCCCAGAGGAGAGCCGTTATGTCCTCACCAATAAGATCGCTGTGTTCCGGGCAGAAATACCTGGGTTTCATATTTCTAGTGCCTCCAATAGTTGGTTTAGATTCCAGGTCTTTGTGAGCTCTTTTTCTTGTCCATTTTTTTAGGTTTTTTTTTTTTTTTTTTTTT